>NW_006205516.1:2859450-2861319 GCF_000334495.1 Tupaia belangeri chinensis
CATATTCATGCATGCCCAAGATCCCAAGAGGAGAATGGAGAAGGATTGCGGCGTGACCATCCCCCATTGGGGGTGATTTCTCACTTTCTGTCTCTCTGACTCTGTCTGTCTGGTGAGTGCATGCAGCCTATGGCAAAAACCTCTCAAAAAAAACATTGGGTTGTCAGAAAAGTCATGGTGTTTTTTCTTTCTGTTTCTATGAAAAAAATGTGTCATAACTTTTCTGAAAACCCAGTAAATAGGAAGAAAAAGATAATTTAATCTACTCACTTTATTAAACAAATAAACTGAATTTCAGCAAGGGAAAATGACTTATTCAAAATGACATAATTAGCTTATGAAAATGATTATCCTTCTCATTACAAAGTATTTATCGATTAAGTGATATTTGTATTAAACCTGAGAAATATTTTCTCTAAAACTGAATTGTATTGATTGAATCCACATTTGCTAACCCTAACACTATACCAAAAAACTAACAACTTGTAATTTGTATGTCCTTTGTTTCCCATGTTACGGGTTTGAAAAATATAAATATTTACTCATGATAAATGCTCTCAGTTCCTCTTTTAGTAACTCATACTACCTAAATAAAAAATTGATTGGAAGAAGAGAGAGTACATTTTTCTGTTGTTAAGACAGTTGCTTGATTTTCATATGATTTATTCTAATTTCTTATTGACCCTACGTAATGAAGCATTTTAGTTTTGTTTAAAACCCTTGCATTTAGAAACTGTAACATTATGACTATTAGTCTGTCTCTTGGCCAAAATCGCAAGACTTCCCCCCAGGGCCAAGTGTCATCTTCTTTGTGTGCTCTTTTCTTTCTCTCTGGAACCTGGATCACTTCCAAGATCCCATGAGTTCTCTGCAAATGCTAATCATTTCAGGGCAGACTCCATGCAACTCATTTCAGAGGCACAAAAAGATATAGACACGTGGAATAGCTAAGGAATATAGACAGAAATTTGGGGACATATCAGAGTTTTGACACTCAAATGCAGTAAATTCCCAGGTTTATGGCTTCATATTTTTATCTGTATTCAAGGTAGTAAAATTATTTTCCATACAGTGGTTAAAGATTATGTAACTTCCTAAACTGGATAAGTGGCAGTTGGATATTTTTATTTTAATTAATGGGGCACCATTAGCTTATTTCTGAGAGTCTGGGTGTCCGAATAAAGTTAGCTAGTGTATATGCCTATAATAGGAAGATATAAGACACCAACAAACAGGGTATGAAAAAAAGTAGCCATCGTTTCAAGTTTTGGAAGCTTTTCCAAATAATTTAGTGAAAGCTCAAAAACTTGGAGCCAGCAGATGGCATAGTGGTAGTCACTGGACTCCCATATGGCTGACTGCGGTTTGAGTTCTGGACCTGGTGGCTTGAAAAATCATGCTGGGTACATGTGTGATGAAGATCCCAGAAGGAGGGTGGAGGAGAAAGGATTGCAGCATGGCTGTCTCCCTGGGGGAGGGGGTGATTTCTCACTTTCCCTCTGTGGCTCAGCAAGCTCACACATCCTATGGCCAAAATGTCTTTAAAAAATTTAAAAAGTTCAAGAAATCATGTGGTTGTTTCCTAAAGAAATATTATATTTGTTCACACATTTTTCTCCCGTAAATACTTCTTCTTTCCCATTTAGACAAAGACCAAGGAGGAGGAGAAAAAAGAAGCAGCATGATGCTTTTAAACATCAGTTGATACTGCAATCTATGTGTCTCTATGCAGAATTAATTTTGTCTTTGCAGATCTGGAAAATTAAAGGATTAACAGATACTTGCGACTGTTTGGAGTAGTGAAGAGAGTGTGGGGGGAAGTGGATAATACTAGCTGCACTTTATTTACTTAAAAAATATATAATATTA
>NW_006205516.1:2861470-2867247 GCF_000334495.1 Tupaia belangeri chinensis
ATATATACACACACACTCCTATTATAAGAATAGGGAAATAATTGGTTCTTCTTGCCTTTGGAATTACTGTACATCAAAAGCTGAAATATTAATGTGCTTTCTCTTTTATCTTTCCCAACATTCAATTCCCTCCTTAGTTGACATAGAACCCTTATGTGTATCTTCAAGGGGTGATGATGTAGAGGAAAATCAGAATATTACAAAAAGAATGCAAAAAAAGAAGATACTTTTGTACTTTCAAATATGATTGTGCAGACTAATAATAACCTCACAATTCAAGTAGTTGTCTTGCATATTCTTTTGTTTTCTCCTTTAGTATTTTAAGGGCCAGTATAGAGTGGAGTTGTACAGAGGGGATATGAATATATGAGGAAGAAGGGAGGGTTTCATTTTTCTGGCCGTAGGGTATTTTGATGAGAATGGTGTTATTTATAAAATTAATAACAGCCAAATTGTGAGTCTCAATAATTATATTATAATAACAAGAGTAACCCTAAAGGAATAGGGAGTTCTGTTCATGTTATCCCTGCATTAACCTGGGGTACTGCCATATGAATTTATCTGCACAAACTGAACTCTTGAGTTTTAGCTTTTTGAGTTACCTTTTTCCTGTGTGACTTAGATATTAGATAAAAAGCTAATGGCATTTCCTGTAGATTCCTCCAAGACAGAATAAGGTGACAGAGCAGCAAAGGGCTAGACCTTGACTGCTGGCCAGTTCGCTCAATGGAGGATAGGAAGTAAACAAGGAGAAGGTGATAAATAGCAATTTAGGGGACTTTGACTTAGGAATGGAATCTGCTTTGACCGCACCAAGAGAGAGGCAGGGTTAGGGAGTAACATTAGCCACATTCATAGCTCTGAATGTAGCAATATGCAACCAGGTAGGCAAAGGGCTAAAGAAGGTCAGGGACCTTACACCCAAAGGTCCCACCGCATTCCTTCTGCCATGAAGCTACAATATCTAAGCCATAACCCTCTCCTCCATACAACTACATTTCATCCTAGGGGAGAAGGAAGGGCAAAATTGTCATAGAGACTAAACTATTTTACCAACAGAAACTGAATGCTACCTAAAGAGGACGAGGGATTGCAGTGTGGCTAACTCTTCTGGGGGATAGTTTCTCACTTTCCCTATCACTGTCCCTGTCTCTCTCCAGTGAGCTCACGTACCCTAAGGCAACAAACTCTAAAACAGACAGAGAGAGAGAGAGAGAAAGAGAGAGAGAGAGATAGAGATAGAGAGAGAGACCAGCAGTCGGCGTAATGACTATGTCAGTGGACTCCCACGTAGTCAACCACAGTTCAAGTCCCGGACCTGGTGACTTAATCTCATGTTGGGTGCATGTGGATGTGCGCCCAAGATCATGAGAGGAGAATGGAAAAGAAGGAATTGTGGCATGGACATTTCCCCAGGGGTGATTTCTAGCTTTCTGTCTCTCTGTCTCTTTCTGTCTTTCTGGCAAGCACAGGCACCCTATACCAGAAAACCTCTCAAAAAAAAAAAACAAAAAAAAAAGAGAGAGAGAGAGAGAGAGAGAAAACTCCAGGAGAAAGGAAATAATATAATAAAGATCCAAATGGAAATAAATGAAATAGAAAATAAAACCATGAACCAGCAGGTGGAACACTCAAGGAAAAAGCCAAAGTAGACAAAATAAATCACATTTTTCTCTGCACAGTGAAATTTTACTGTGAGATAAAATTTTTAATATTACTTTTGAAATCTGAAATGATGGACACGCTAGATGTAAACCTCTTAGTCATTTGCTGATTGTCAGTTTTTGCTTCTAAGCAGGAAGAAATTTCTAAAGGAATGGGAAAATGATAGGGGATTTCAATTCCTGTATAAATCTGAGTGAGTCACTAATTTTTAAGCAAATGGTGTTGAGAGTATAAAAACGTAACAAAATTTTCCAGAGCTGTATTGGGACTTAAGATGTATGTCTTGTCTTCTCTTTCTTTTAGGAGCAGAAACAAAAGGAGGAGGGTACATATTAGTACAATATATTATATATGGTACTTCAGTACCCATACATATGAGTTAAAAGAGAAGGGATGTTAAAGCAATAGTTTGAGTACAAAAAGTGTGTAATTATGGTTCAAACATATTAACATTGAAGTGGAAGGTTAACGTAATAAGCTTTTAAAATAATACATTGCATAACTGCTATAAATCATTTTATTTACTTAATACAACTATCTCAGGAAACATTACAAAAGCATAATGTGAACTGATAAAGGAATCAAGGACCATCCCTATAGCACAGTGGTTAAGTGCTGGGCATTGGGAGCCAGATCCCTCATGGCCAACTACAGTTGAATCCTGGTCTTATTGTCTTGAAAAACATGTGTAGTATATGTGTGTGTGTGTGTGTGTGTGTGTGTGTGTGACCCGAATCTTGATCTTGATAGAATGGAAAAATAGAGAAAAAAGGATTGCAGTGTGATCACGCCCATTGTGGGTGCCTTCTCTCTTTCTGGTGCATACACACACCCTCTGGCAATTGAAAAAAAAGGAAAACAGAACAAAGCCTTACTTGCAAAGATACTAGTGTTAATGTACTTTTGGGGGCTGGCAAGTGGCATGGTGGTTAAGGCACTAGACTCCCACATGGCCAACCATGGTTCGAGTCCCAGACCTGGAGGCTTGCTTTCTCACTTTTTCTCTCTCTGCCTCTCTCTCTGGTCAAATTAAATAATAATAAATAAAATTGAATAAAATAAGTCTTAAAAAATCTACTTTTGTATCACAGTTTACAGCTTACAAATATCTCTCACACTCACTTAGATTTCACAAAATTTATTTTAAATATGCAAATGAGTAAAAATTACTAGCTAAAAATATTTTTATAGAGAGATTTTTGGTATAGGGTGCATGCTCTTGCCAGAAAGATAGAGAGAGACAGAGAGACAGAAAGTGAAAAATCGCCCCCTGGGGGAGTGGCCATGACCCAATTACTTCTCCTTCATTCTCCTCTTAGGATCTTGGCATGCACGCATATGTGTCTGGCATGAGTTCAAGCCACTGGGTCCAGGACTTGAACCATGGTTGACTATGTGAGAGTCCAGCGACATAACCATTTCGCCATCTGCTGGTCACCAACTCAAACATTTTAAGTGAATTTATTGTGAACTATATTGAAGGGGTAGATTCAATACTTAAATATGTCATATAAATCAAGTTGTTTTTCTAGAATTAATTGATTTAAGAAGGATGGATTATGAAGTTTTACTCCTGTATACAATGTTATCTCTTTTAAAGTAGTAAATCTTCTTGGGAAAATGAGGTCCAGAGCTTTTGGTCTCCATTTCTTTCATTTTATTCATGATGAAAAATAAATTTTGTAATCTCTGTAAGTTAATTTGATATTTTGGATCTGTGACATCATTTGATATGTAACCTTGAGTAAGGCATTTATTCTTTCTGGGACTTGGTTTCCTCATTGCAAATCAAGATGGATGGATTAGATGCTAAGACTGTTTACAACTGTAACATCTATCAGTCTGTGAAATGATAGACATATTATCTGAACCATAAATGTATCCATCTTTTCATCACTTAACTATATTCCTTCTAATTTATCACTGTCTAGGGGACCTTGCCCACATGCTCAGTGGGTCCACTTTCAGCCAAATGTAAAATAAAACAAGGAAAAAGGCTGGAGTACTGTCTGGATGCTAGCTATTCATTTTTGTTCATGTTCTAAATATGATTTCATCCACGTGTTACTGTATACCAAAGACCATTTGTCTTTTAACCAGAAACCAAGATGATTATGCTGTAGAGATTGCAAAGGATGTGATAAGTAGAGATAATTTAGAATAGAGGAACTAGCATCTTATTTCTGGTTCTTCATAAATTTATTTCTTCCATGAGTGAGAGAGACAGAAAGACAGCACTCTAAACAAGGTCTTAATGCTGCAATCTACCTCCAGCTTCAGTTAGGCCAAGATAATGGGCACACACATGCCTGCATAGTCAGGGAGGTCTCCAGACTTGAACTTGGTAACTACTCATGAGGATCTACCTTACAGAGTGTTTTTTATAATTTACAGCTGTACCACATTTGGGCCCCAACATTTCTTTTCTTTTCTTTTTTTTTTCTTTTCTTTCTTTCTTCTTCTTTTTCTTTTCTTTTCTTTTTTATTACCAGAGGGTATGTACATTCACACATGAGAGAAAGATAGAGTAAGAGAAAGAGAAGAACACCCTCCCTGTGGGACATCCACACATTGCAACCTTTTTTCTCCATTTCTCTATCCCATCAAGATTTTGGGATCATATGCATGCATTTGGTGTTTTTCAAGCCACTGGGACCAGGATTTCAATCATATTTGACCATGTAGGATCCAGCTCCCAATGCCCAGTGGTTAACAACTGTGTCATGGGGCCGATCCATTAACATTTAAAAATATATATGTTTCTTGGTGTAGAATCTAAGATGGCTAAGCAGACAGTGTGACTGCTTTTTTCTGAGCCATGATGAATGGGAACAGTGAAAGTATCTGGCCACCTTACTGTCTTATTGCAGAGGATGACGGTGGCTTATAAATACTGCTAAAACCACATTCCATGACATTGAGTCAAGAAAAGCTAATTTTTTTCTTGATGAGATTGACAGACCTGCTAAAGCTGGCTTTTTCTTGAGCTATAGCTGCTATGGTTGCTAACAACAAAAGCAATATTTAAATTTTTTGAGTGCTTACCATGTCAGAAACTTTACATATATTATGGTACTTGATTCTTTGAACTTTAATAAGTAGATATTAATATTATCCTGTTTTACAAATAAGTAAACTAATTTTAGACATGTAAAGCAACTTATTAAAGAACTTGAAGTTGAAAATTGGTAGATACTGATATGGGTATATACCCAGGTTTGTCTGATTCCAAAGTCTAAGTTAAATAGACTTTATTACTAAGCTAATGAACATGTGAAGAAAAATTTTTGCAGAGTTTTTAGGTTTTTGGGAGTTTACAGTGAGCCATATTTTCATCTCAGAAAATATAGCATTCAGTTTTAAAACTGATATGTACATTTAATGCTAAGAAAAGCATGCCCGCCTATCAAAGAGAAAACTTTTATGTCCCTGCTTAATATATACTGAATATCTGCACTCTGTGGCAAAAGCTGAAAGACTGGAAGGTATAAAATCATAGAGAGTAACTACGGGTATTAGAGACAGTGTGGAAGGTAGGTGGGAAATGGAGAGGGTGAGAGTTAGGAAATCAAGGGGGAAAAAAAGAAGCAAATCATTTAAGGGACACAAAAATGGAAAATTATCTGTTGATAATGTGTATGGTAATATCTTGAGTGGACTAATACACGGTGTTTTCATTAAAAAAATACATTTTAAAAAATGAAGCGGAGTTTCTAAAGGTTATTAAATACCATAGGAAACTAGGACTAATCTAAGAAAACTTAAAGTGTATGGAACTTTCCATCTTTTTTAACTTTAGAAATTAAGCAGCTGTCGACTTTAACATAAAATGGCTATCAGTAAACACTCTGACAGCTGGTATAAAAATATCGGGCTGCAGAAGACTATTATTACTAACAAAAAATCTAATAGGGCTTTCTTACAAGGAAAAAAAAAAGTTGAGTGGCCTATTCAGATTCGATTTTTTTAAATGTACAATTGTAGAACTTAAAAATGAATAAAAAATGAATACTGTAATCTATGTTCTTATTTATCATACAATTTTCATTTTGTATTTTTAAAATTATAAAATAGGAGCGATAATAAGTCCCAGCTGGTCCAACACATAAAAT
>NW_006205516.1:2867274-2889240 GCF_000334495.1 Tupaia belangeri chinensis
GGCTGGTAAAAGGCCACATAAGGATTAGTGTCAGAGCCAAGACTAAAACCTTGGTCCTTTGATTCTTTGGCTACTCCTCTGTACATTCTATACCAAAGGTTCACTTTAAGATAGAAACTTAGGAAGTCTTAACGATTATGTGCTTGTGAAAATTACTTTGTTTTTATTAAATCTGAAGGCCTATACTTACAGCTCATAGGTTTTAAAACAGAGATATTTAAGTGGCTTGATATGATCATGAAACATTATTGAATTTGTCTCATATGTTTAACTGGAAAAACCAGTACATTTTTAAAAGGAGAATTTAATTCTAGAAAACCTCTCTGTGGCCACATTATTATTACCACATATGAGTGGATCAAAGTTTAAAGCATTGTTTAAGAAGCAAATTTCTACCCAAGTACCCAAAATTGAAGAAACAGGGGAAAAAAAAAAAAGCTTTGGAAAAGCAGCCAATTGACAGGACTAAATAAAACCAGAAGTTCTGATCACTCATGTTTCAGTATTTATCTACTAGTCTTAAACTATTATGATTCTTCTTTGATCCCAGTTGTTTTCATTGGCTTTATTTTTGAATAAAATTCAACATGAAGATATGATTAAGTGAGTCTGGTTTGCCAGCATAAGTGCCAGGGTTTCAATGAGAAATCACACATGACTAAAAGGAATGAGGCATATGCTGTAGCTATGGTCACAGGAGCTTGAAAACCCAAGGAGAAAAAGTTACTAAAAACATAAGAAATTTATTATGTTAGCTAAAAGTTCTATGCTGTTTTATAAAACCTTCCAGTTGGAAGACACCATAGAAGCTTTCTATTTCAATATCTTAGTCAGTATAAATATTATTTCTGTGGCATCCCTAACACTTCTCATGTACTCATACAATTTGAGGGTTTTTTTGTTTATGTTTTTGTTTTTTATTTCATAACTCACTCCCTCCCTTTTTTTCTTCCTTCTTTCCTTCCTTCCTTCCAAGATAGATAGGAGCCTTGACAATATCTCACCATGCCATGATCCACTCACTAGCCTCTCGGCTAGCCAGGATCATGAGTGCACAAGGATATACCTGATATGTTCAGGTTGACCTAGAATCCAACCCCAGGCTTCTCATGTGACTCTAGTATCATGACCTTTTACTGCACCACTGTGGTTGGGCCAGTCTGAATACTTTTTTAAAGAAAAACTGTTTATTTTAGAGAGAGGGAGAGAGAGCAAGAGAAAGAAACATAAACAGGTATCCTGGATCTCATCACATTATGATTTTCCTCTCCTTCTACCTTTCAGACAGCCAAAACCCCAGGCATCTCTTTTTAAAAAATAATTATTAGATTTTATTTATCATTTTTATTATTTTTGAAAATTTGCTACAGGGCACACACCGTTAAAAAAAAGAGAAAGAGAAAGGAAACGTGAGATAGCAAGCTGCCAGGACTGGGACTCTAACAGTGGTCAGCCGTGTGGGCGTCCACTACGCCACCTGCTGGCCCTTAAATTGCAATATTCTATGTAGCTCCAGCATCATTGACCCCAGTTTGAATATTTTTCTAAAAAAAACTATTTATTTATCTATTTCTTTGTTGTGATTTTCAAGCTGCTATATCCAAGACAAACCTCAGATGGCCATGTGGAAATCCAGCACCTTAGCCACCATACCACCTGCTGGCTCCCAGTTTGAATACTTTTGATGATGGGAATATCATTGCTTACTAAGGTTGTCCATTTATGTGTTAGATGGATTTTAGTGTTAGAGGAACTTCTTTCTTTCTAATTGAAATCTACTTCCTTATCATTCTAATTAATTAGTTTAAATTGGATCCTCTCAAGCAATATTTGAAACCGACGTTCAGCCAGTTATACACCAGTAGAGCCATATCAGATTTTCATGGCTGGCATTCATTTGGACCAGACAGACAGATGTTCCAGTTGATGAGGTGTCCCTTCTTACTGGTAGCTGTTTCTGTTTCTTATTTGTTGTTAATTATTTTTATTATCACCACTACATATATACATCTCTAATGGTGTTTTACTAAGGTAAAAAGAACAATATACTGAGAGCAAAAGGTTTAATTTTGATTCTCCTGCTTTCGGTGCCAATTTACTCATATTTCAAATGAGAATGTTCCATTGGATCAATGATTGCTAAACTTGGTTACAGTCAGAGTCACTTGGGAAGATTGTCAAAATATATTTTCCTAGATTGTAGACCAGCCAGGTGGTGTGGTGGTGAAGGCACCTGGAATCCCACTCAGCCAATCTTGCAGTTTGAGTACCAGATTGGGTGACTTGAGCAGTGTGCCAGGTATATGCTCATGCATGCCCCAAAATCCCAAAAGGACAATGGAAAATGGATTGTGGTGTGGCTAACTCCCAGGAGGTTATTTCTCTCTCTCTTTCTCACTGGCAAACACACACATACACACACACTATAGCAGAAACTAGAATATATTTTCCTGGATTCTACCCCAGATGTACTGGATCTGAATCTTGGCAGGAAAGGGGGTTGAAAATCTGTTACTAGAGCATAGGTTGCAGAAAGGGAGGTGAGGGGAATATGCTCAAGGTTGGATTCAACTCCGAGTTCAGGAGCAAAATACTTCCAAACTATGTAGTCCTCAAATGTTTAAACCAAAAAGATTAGAAAGGGTATTGTAAAATAAACTAAGAAGAAGACCTCAGGCAAACAGTCATGGTTTTTCTATGAGCAAAATAGCTTCAGCAAAACTAGATTTCTAGGTTTAGTGTCAGCCCAGACCTGACATAGAGGCGAAAGTAGTTGTATTTTACATTATAGAAAAATGTATTTAATGACAATTATGGATGGTGTGATTTTTTTAGAGTACAAGAGGGACTGGCATGCCCCAGATCTTCCCTTTTTTGTCAGTTTCTGAAATTTCATCTTTAAAGCATATAATTAGAGTTAATTTAAGGCTTCTATTTCTATACAATTAATCGGTAAATCTGAGCACATATTTTAATATATGGTAAAGGGGAAGTAAAGGCATTTCTTCTTTTAAAGACTATGTCTCTTTTTTTTGTACAAAGTGCTATGTGAAGATATTCTGGGAAGTTTATTTTGGGAGATAAGATACATAAGCAATTAGCTCTGCTTACTGAGGTCAAGGGAGTGAAAAGGAGGTCAATGATCTTTACTCAAATTAGGGTTAAAATAAGATAGCAGCCAACTCTCAATTATCTGAGAATTAATTGATTGACTTGGGCTAGATAAGAGACCTAGCAATGATCACCACCCGGAGGAGCTGACTTACTAGGTACTCTCTGATCACCAGCCCATTTCTTGCCCTCTCCCTCCAGGCTGAGTAAGTAGGCTCGCTAAACTAGAAGCAGGAGAAATGAGAAAAAGGGAAAACTACATAAGTCCAGAAAATGACAAACAGCATTATATTTAATAAACTCTAATAGGGGTAAGAAGTAAAATGTTGTGAAAAGAATAAAAAACATAAGCTGTGATGGAAATTTGAAAGAATTCTTCTCAGCAGAGAGAGTTGAACCAGACCTCATAAAATAAATGGTATAAGAACTAGACCTGAAAGGGGGATATAAATGAGCATTTGGAGATATTAGAGGGAGTGGAAAGCTTATGAAGTGAGAATAATGTGGTTCCCAAAGACATGGGTATGGGAAAATCACAGTGTGCATTTCAAGTGATCTGTATATTCTGACTAGAATTTGATGTTGTGAATGAAAGAGAAGGATGTAGGAGATAAAGACTGAAGCAATATAATAGTTTCAGGCTAGATTGTGGTTTCTAGTGAGTCCTTGAGGTAAAATATAGAGGTTGAGCTTGGTTTTGAAGTCAGTAGAGAGCTTGTAAGACTATTTGAACAGGGAAATGACATGATTTCACCAGCAGTAGTTTATAGATGAAAACAGATGAGAGAGAGAGAGAGAGATCTTACAAAGAGAACAACTAGAAATATGAAGTTATACTTGCCTGGTGGAGACGGGGAGAGGAATGTGAAGTATGCTGTTCTGGCCTTAGTACCCTGAATTGTAAAGTTGTTTTTCAACCTACCTACCATTCTCTTCTGATTATATAATTTTTTTTTCACTTGACTTTATTTTCCCTGATGGTACTCTCATATTGGTATATTTAATAGGGAGATGGGATCAATACTGCAACCCCTCAAAATGTACCATTTCATATCTAGAGGATTTCACTGATCTCTTCTACATTCTTCATATTTAGGCTTTCTGAGATTTACCACCATGGAAGTGTCTCAATGTTTGACAAGGAGCTAAAAGATAGGACTGCAGTGATATTGAGAAGTGGCTTTTTTTTTTTTTTTTTTTTGAAGATGCCATGAAACCAACTCACCAAGAAAATTTCAAACTTTTCTCCTGTACCTATCATGATGGAAGCAGAACAGGGCAGTTACAGAATATCAAGGGACTCTTTATTTACTTAAACTACCCAAGTGCTTCTGAAGGAAACCTCATAGACAAATGAGCATGCCTGAAAATATTTGTGCAAGGTCTGCTCTCAGGGAAATCATTGCTAATGTGTTCTTTATAGAAAAATTGCCAAGTAATTTTTGGCAGAATTCTTTTCTCTTCTATATATGCATCTAGATCAGCTGTATGGTTTGATTTTTCTACAAAAAGGGGATAGTAAACCATTTTCTCTGTGAAGTAAAGTCAAAGAGACCTTGTACATACCTGTTAGAATGACAAAATTAAACCAAACAAAATGTGACAATACCAATTGCTGGCAAGGATTCAGAACAACACAGACTACAAAATGAGGCAGTCACTTTGTAAAATAGTTTGGAGATTTCTTACATAGACAACAGCCCAGCAATCATGCTCCCAGATATTGGGTTGTCTGAAAAGTCACACCACCATTTTTGTATAGAAAAACATAGAAAAATAGAACTTTCTCGACGACCTAAGGTTTACTCAATTGATTTGAAAATGTATGTCTACATAAAACCTATTGCAAATGTTTATAGCAGATTTACTCATAATTGCGAAAAACTGGGAATAGCCAAGATATCGTTTGCTAGACAAATGGTTAAACAAACTAAGTACATTTACACAGTGGAATACTATTCAGAAAAAAAGAGAGAAAAAATTTAAAAAAAGAATGAACTCTCAAATACAAGAGGCATAGATGATTCTTAAATGCATATTTTTAAAAGCAATATGAAAATGCTACATAATTTCATTTATATGACATTTTGGAAAAGACAAAACTATAGAGACAGTGAAAAGATCACTAATTGCCAAAGATTTGGTGCAGGGGAAGGTGTGAAGTAAGTGAAGCAGAGGAAATATTTTTTAGGACAGTAAAACTATTCCATAACACAGTAATAGTGGATACATGACATTATGCATTTGTCAAAATCCATAAAACTTTATGGCACAGAGAATGAACATTATTATATTAAAATGTTTACAAAGTTATGTAGGAAGTCAGGGGATCCCAGGATGAAGTACAGAATGTGACACAGGGATCCAACTGTATTACAAATGTATGAAATAACCTCACTGAAAGGGTGGAGAAATAAGATGCCAACCTAAAAAACTTTGGGAATGAGTGCATTCTATGAGAATAAAGTTAAAAGGAATGGTACAAATGCTCTGTACTCTATAGGTTAAAGTAATTTCCCATGGAGGTACTGGTTAACAGTTTTGCAACCAGTGTACATATATACTGAAAATGACCAATTAAGTAAGAAGACAGCAGATGGTGGGAGCCAGGTTTATTTTTTAAAAAGCATATTTATTTAATTTTATTTTTCAATATTATTATTATTTTAATTTGTTACAGAGCATGTATGCTCACAGCGGAGGTGGAGGGATGAGGAGAGAGAGAGAGAGAGAGAGAGATAGATAGATAGATAGAGAGAGATAGAGAGAGAAAGTGAGAAAGCAAGACACCAGATTTGGGACTTGAACTGTGGTCAGCCATGTGGTCAAAGGTTACAGATATGCAAAGGGCAGGTGGTAGAATTATCTATAGGGTAACAGATTACAGTTGGAGGTATAAGTATAAACGCATGTTCACCTTGATATAGGTAAAGATATATATGTGTGGAAATATTTACATTTATAAATATACACCCACATATAATGGGTGTGTGTATACACATATGTCTTTCCTTTTTCAGTCAAAAGACCCTAAAATAAATGACATCCCAGTAGTAACAAGTACACCTAACATACAGATCTTTTTTTATAATACCATCTTTCCAATACAACAAACCAGGGATTGTTGGATAAATGACTCATTCTAGGACTGCAGCAGGAAATCTACATTACTAGCACATCTTCTAATTCCAGAAGGTAAGACAGTTCTCAGACAAAAGAAAGCAAAACAACAAAAACACAATGATGAGAGTATGTCAGACGTAGGGAAGTCAACTGAAAGAACTCTCAATGGTCAAAGCTAGAAGAATTTGAACAACAAAATAATATTGTATTAGATTATGACATAAGTAATAAAAATACCCATAAACCCATACTGATATAAATAAATGACTGACTAAACAAATAAGCCATGGCCCAGAAGTAAAAAGCAGTTCTCTGGAAAACAGACCCATGTAGAAAGTTACCAGTTGGTATCCAGAGACCTTAGTATGTCAGGTGCTTGTGTGCCTATGATCCAAAGCTGGCTGAAGTTCGGGATGAATTGTGTCAAGATTCTGTTGGAGGTACCATCTCTCTCTTTCTCTCTCATGCAAAAAACTTATCTTTTTTTAATAAAAGAAAGAAATGGAGAAGACTAAATATCCCTTGCAGAAGTGTTCCAAATTATTTATGTAGATACTCTGCTCTCAAGGAGATGGAGCCTAGTTGAGGCTGTGCGTAGTGACTTCTTTCCTAAGAGTAGAGTATGTAAATAGGCAAAAGTAGCGACCTTATAATGCAGAAACCCAACACTACCTCAGCAATGAAATCAGGCCATGTTGACAGCATATACCCTCAATATATTGAGTATGGCACTCTACTTCTGTGATTATGCTACCAAAAACCCGTATCGGTTTAATTATTAGAGAGCATCTAACAAAGACCAACATATGATGTAATGGTTTCTTGCTGGACTCCCATGTAGTAGACTGTGGTTCGAGTCCCAGACCTAGCAGTTTAAAACTCATGCCATGTGACTGCATGCTTGTTCATACATGCCCAAAATCCTGAGAGGAGAATGGAGAAGAAGAGATTGCTATGTACATACCCCCTGGGGAGTGATTTCTCATTTTCTGTCTCTCTGTCTCTCCGACAAATGCACATGCCCTATAGCAAAAATCTCTTTAAAAACATAGAAGAAGAAGAAAGGAAAAAGAAGAAAAGAAAAAGAAAACATCATAACAAACCCCAATAATGGAACATTCTACAAAATACCTTACTGGTGTCAAGGTCTTCAAAAACAGGAACAGAAAAGGTTGTGCAACTGTCATAGCCATGAAAGCCTAAGTAAACATGACAACTAAATATAAAATTATATCTTGATGGGGTCCTAGAACAGGAAAAATAGCACTAAGAAGATGTGAGGAAATCACAATAAACTATTAACTTTAGTTAATAATGTATTGATACTGGCTCTTTAATTGTGGCATATGTTTTATGGGATGTAAGATGTTAAAATAAGAGAAACAGTGTGAGAAATACAAAAATTGTTTACTATCCCTAATAATTCTGTAGACTTAAAACTGTTCTAAAATAAGTTTATTTGAAAAAAGAGAGACTAATTGAAGCACAGTTTGAGTTTATTAAAAATCAATCTGTTCTTGAGGTCAGCAGGTGGTTAAGGTGCTGGACTCCCACATGGCTAACCACAGTTCGAGCCCTGGACCCTGAGACTCAAAAAGCATTCTGGACATGTGTGCAGACATAGCCCAAATCCTGAGGGGAGAATGGGAGAGAAGGGAATGGAGCATGACTATCCGCCTAAGAGGATGATTTCTCACTTTCCCTCTCTGTCTCTCTCCACCAAGTGCATGAACCGTATGACAAAATCTAAAAAATAGAAAAAAAATTTATTTGTTCTTAGTTATTAATAACATGTTTAACTAAGGCTGGGAATTGTTGACTTTGCACTCTGCCTTTCTTTTTAGACACTTTTAATAGTAAATATTTTCTTAATGTCTTTTTAGGCTATTTAGGGAGGGTGTGCTGAGATAAGAATAAAAAATGCTCTGTTGTGAATATATGCCTCATTGCTCCAAGAAATCCACACTTAGAGCATGATTATAACTTCTGTTTGGTGCTTGGATTTAGCCTGGTCTAGAAAACTAAGCCACAAAAACTGAATATTGAAAAGGAAGACATCAAAGGACACCCGTAGTTTCGGTTTTCTGTAAACATTAGTCATTCTGAGGTCAGTGTCACATCTTATTCCATTGTTGAGCATTGCACTCCATCATTTTAAGAGAGCCATCAAATGATGAACTGGTAAACTTAGATAAATTCTCAAACCATGAGGCCAGCTATGATGTCACAGCAGTAGCACGATGCTCTTTGATGCCAGAACCACACGGGA
This sequence comes from Tupaia belangeri chinensis, assembly GCF_000334495.1. Classification (NCBI taxonomy): domain Eukaryota; kingdom Metazoa; phylum Chordata; class Mammalia; order Scandentia; family Tupaiidae; genus Tupaia; species Tupaia belangeri. The sequence goes on from NW_006205516.1 coordinate 2,875,778, forward strand.
AGATCCCAGAGTCTTCTCATACATGCCAGGCATGCATGTACATGCTTGTGGTCCTGACTGACTGAGGCTTGGGCTGAATTGCTTCATGATGAGCCTATTGCAGGTGCCTGTATCTCTCTATCTCAGTCTCTCTAGCTCTTGTGGAAGAACTACATTAACAAACTTTAAAAATCTTGGGAAAATGTTTTCTGGCTTCTTGAAAGGATGATGATAGAAAAGCCATCTGTGCATGTTAAAGTCACTTGCTCTCTGAAATCTCACTTCAAAGGAACAACAAAATGCTCTAGCTTTTGTGAAGATACCAATCTCCTTCCTGCACAGGTTCCATAGAGCATGGAATGTGGCAGACTTTGTCAAAGAAGTTTATGTCTCAGCTAGAGTACTACATAGTACCTTTAAAAATGTTCCCCCAAAGCTATGTATGATTAAATCACTAGAAGGCTATTTGAACCAATATCAAAGTGAATGACAGATAAAGTCAGTGTTGGAAAAAGCGACCATTAAAAGATATTTAGGCATCTCTTGGGCGCTGGCAGGTGGCGTGGTGGTTAAGGGCGCTGAACTCCCACATGGGCGACTGCAGTTCGAGTCCTGAACCTGGTGGCTTGCTTTCTCACTTTCTCTCTCTCTCTCTCTCTCTCTTTCACTCTATGTCTCTCTGGTCAAATTAAAATAAATAAGCAAATAAAATAAATAAAGTTAAATAAAATAATTCTTTAAAAAAAGATATTTAGGCATCTCTCTCTTGACTGATGAAGCAAGTCTGCAGAAAAGGTTTAAGGATCATAATATTTAAACAAGTGAGAATTCTAGTATTTGAGAGGGGAAAGATATCTTGTTACCTGAAACTTTGATATTAATAACTAAGAATACTAACTTGAAAATATCTAAAATTTTGAGTTTGATAAAATACATTGTTTCCTGTTCTTAAAATTCATAGAATTTGTTCATTATAAGTTTCTCTGAGTCTCTAACACCACTCCTTTACCTCCTGCCTATTTAATACTTGTATGTTACCAGGCTTGTCCTTTTCTTGTTATTCATGAATTGCATGTTCTACTGGGTTCTGGCCTCTTTTATATTCCTGTTTTCATCTCCATTCTTCACATGTGTAGATTTAGAAACATGCAAGTAGTATCCAGAAAGTGGTAGGAAACCTGAGTCCAAATGCCACATATGTTTGACCCTAGAAACTTGAGAAAGCAGAGTTGGTTGGTATGTCTTGGGCACATTGTTTTCTTAGTGCTAATAAATGACAAAGTTGTAAGGTTGCTTTTTTTTTTAAGAATTAATTTTTTCTCTCTTTCTCTTTTTCTCTCTTTCACTTTCTTTCTTTTTCAGTTTTCTTTCTTCCTTTCCTTTCCCCTCCCTCCCACCCTCCCTTTCTCTCTATCTCTCTTTTTCTTTATTTATTTTTAATTTCACCAGAGGACATGTGCTCACCAGAGACAGAAAGAGAAAGGAATACGAGAAAGCACTCGTTACCCAGTAAGACACGGTAATATCACAATTCCTTCTCCTTCATTTCCCCCTCTTGTAAGGATTTTGGGCATGCGTATATATGTGCCTGGCATTTTTTTTTTCAAGTCACTGGGTCCAGGACTTAAACCATAAGACTCACCATGTGGGATTCAGTGCCCTTAACCACTAGGCCACAGGCTGATCCAAAGTTTTTTATTTCATACTTTAAGAAATTCTAAAGATTTTGTTGACTATGAAAAAATTTAAGCATCATAGTTTATTAGCATTAGCATTTTGTCAGAAAGTTAGCATTTCTCCTTAAATATATGTTTCAAATCATATATAATGTTTTTGTTTATTCCTCTGTGACTTTGGTATTTTATTTCCTTTCATTTTATTTTATTGAAGAAGTATATCATATGTTACAGTAAAATACAGTCAGAAAGTGATTCAGAACATACAAATTCAATGATAGGATAAGGGACATTTCTGTCTATGACATGAATGAACTTTATCATTCCATGGAAGAACTAGCTATGTCAATTGTATAAATGTATTGACTCTTTAAAAGTTCTGCAGTCCAATTCCAAGATATAGAGTTTAGGGAATAAACAAGACTACACTTAATATGGTGGAAGTGCAGCAGCATGATTGAGCCAGTGCTTTGAATAACTCATCCTACATGTGGATAATATTGACAATAAATTAAAACTACAAAATTAGCAATCAGTCTGGTATTGTTCCTGACTAGGTCAAATCATGGAGATTATGGAATTATGTCTTTCAGGTAGTAGACATGGTTAGTGAGAAACGATTCTCTGGTTCTTTTGTTGGATATCCATCATTTGATTCTCATATTCTGGAAAGATATTAGACTTACTCCCTTTCATTTTCTGCCTCTTCTCCTTCTTCCCCTCTATTAAATATATGTAAAATACACACACACACTTTTCCTCATGCATAATATTTAAATCTACATTTTAGTTTACAAAGTAAATTTATTTTATTTATATACTTATATGTATATATAAATATACCATACTCTTCTTTGAGATATGGATATATATATGTATATTCATATAAATAAATATACATGTATATGTATATAAATGCATATGAATAAATGTAAATATAGATAGGTCATATAGCTCTTGATATATGCATATTCAGAGATGTGTATGACTGGGTTGGGGAGAAGGGAGGAAGGAAGGTAGAGGAGAAGAGAGGGGACAATTCTCATCTTGAGCATTTTGTAAATAAAGGGGAAATTTGGCAGAGTTTTTTGATCAAAGCCTTAATCCATTTTATATATTTGTTTGTATTGTCAGACCTACAGATCAAGGGTATTATATTTTCATTTTCATAACCATTTATGAGGTAAGAGGTAATAGTTATAGTAAATTATTATATGTAGTAAGTTGTACAAAAGTGATTTTATAATACAGTAACTTGGTTTATTTCCCTTATGACATTTAACACATTCTGTGTGATAGCATACTAAGCTGCATAAATGTACCTCTCCTTTGTTTTAACCTGGACAGTAATGACAGTAATATCTGATTCCTATTTTCTCCCTCATGGTATCTAGCATAGTACCTGGCATGAAGCAAGTACTATAGAAATGCTTCTTGAGTAAATGAGCCCTAGGAAGTACAGAGTTGTAAGACAACTTTTTAACTTTGAACAAAACAGTAGTCCTTGAAGTATATTACCTGTGTTCTGTATATACTTCAATATGATTCAAAAAGTGCAAACTTACCCTCATTAATTATAAAGGTTTATGTTGGCAACCACTTAGTTCCTATGGTTACATTTCTGAGAAATTATAAAATAGGCACTTCAAGGGTTTGGGAACGGGAACAAATTGGCTGTTATAGAATTCATGAATGTAAATAACTCATTTACTTATAATGCTTATAATTAATTGGTTTAAAATAATCTACTGCGGTCTTAAAATGAATAGGATTTTTAAAGGTCACCATTGCTCTCAGCTCTCATTTAAAACTCTAATCGAACAAAAATACATTGAGGATATCAATTAAAACATTTGAAATTCTTCTTTAGCTAAACTTGGCCTAAAAAGTAAATGACGCATTCATTTGCTTTCTGTTAAGTGTTGTGATCTCTTCTTTGCAATTGTATTATTACAAAATGCCAATTTCTGAGGTTTTTGGATCACAAGGGCTGTGCCCATCTTTTACCAAACAGAGTGAAGTAAAATGAATCATGTACACACTAAGGTGATTTCTTGTTAGATGTTTTGCAATGAATCTTCACTTTTTTCCCTTCAGTGGAAATGCCAATTGATATCATGTGCTAAATTGTATTTAACACTAAAGATATGAAATTCAATTAGAAAGTCCATTTATCAATGACATTCATAGCATCCAAAAATAAGTCTCAACAAAATAAAGCAACCTATCTTCACATAATGGGAACACAGAAGCAGTAGCACTTCTCATAATTTTTTGATTAGAGGTGTGTTAGAAGATATGTTGATCCTATTAAAATGAGCCATTTGTAATTTTAAAAGTTATAAGTCTATGAGGAAAGTTATTGCTATTTGTTTCAAAGCAGAACTTTTCAAACTATGAAATACCATTTCAGGAAATGTTAATACTAGTGCTATGTAAACAGGTGTCCATGACCAAATATGTTTGAAAAACTGTATAATTCTTCTTTAGCTACGTTTTCTTAGTTTTAATAGGTTTTTCTATAGTCCTGGGTGGATACAGGAAAGTGTATTTACCCACTTGATTATGTATTTTTTTATGAAAAACAAACTAATCAAAACATCAAAAACAGCTTGTTTAAATATGATACACAAATCAACAGTATATAAAGAACTATAAATGCCAAACATAACAGATTGTATTTTCTAAAGATGACTGCAACGTCTCCCATACCACATGTTCTTACAAAGTAATATTGGCTTTTATAACTTGAAGAAGTGGGGTCTATGTTGCTTCTCTTTAGATGTGAATAGGTTTGTGACTTCTGATAGTGATACAGTAGTGTCTGTCTGACTCCTTTGGATACCTGATTGGAACTCTGAGCTACCATATAAGCAAACTGACTGTCTCGAGGCTGCCATGGAGCATTATGAGGAAGCCCAAGCTTTGCCATGTGTAGAGGCCACATGGAAAAGCCCCGAAACTACATGCAGTGAGAAGCATGCCTGGCCTGCATCCTGTAGCTTCAGCCAATGCCCCTGCAGTTCTGGCTCCAATCACCATCTGACCACAATCATGTGTGAGAGTCTGAGCCAGAACTGTCCAGTGGAGCCCTTTCTGAAATACCTGACCTACAGATACCATGAGAGATGAAAGCATGACTACAGTGCTTTAAAACATTGTTTTTGGGGTAATGCATTATGCAGCCGTAGTTACTTTTACATTAGGTGATACTTTTGTCATGATAGTGAACCAATCATAGCTTCTTTGAGCTTTAGCTTATGCAACTGTGAAATGTAGATATTCTTTAAAGAAATAAAAGACACTCTAAAAAGGAATAAAAGAAGGGGATAAACTATTTGATAACTTACAAATTTTAAGATCTGTGGTAGACAGGCTGCATGTTTACTGTTCAAAAGTATTTCCAGGAATATAATTTAGGGTTACTGAGACACTAGAAGTAGATGGTTTTACTATTCTTGCTGAAATATTTAAATGAAAGAGAGTATTAGAAATGTTGACACTTGTTTCTTTACCTTTTACTTTGATGCAGAGATCTTGAGAATAATATTCAAATACTTTTTACAAGATGTTCCCTTATTTGGAAAAAATCTGAGAAAACACAAGTAGATTTCCTGAAGATTGGAGTCTAGTGTACTTCACTAGAATCATTAAATTGGTTTTAGTTGTCAATGTTCTTCCTGAGGCACTGATGGGAAATTTTGTAGGCGTAAATTAGTAAATTTGAAAAAGGCCACTTTAAAGGGACTGCTAATGATAGACAGTGTATATATGTGTATGTACACACACACACATATATGAAAAATACATTTTTTAAACCTCCTTTTTTTAAAAAAAAAATTCTTTGTTTTAATTCAACCAGAGCAGAACAGAGTGAGAGAGAGAGAAAGCAAGCCACCAGGTCCAGCACTTGAACCACAGTCAGCCACCACACCCCTGCTGGCCCCTTGGGAAAATATTTTAAGACCTACAAGGAGCCCACTGCTTATCTAGAAGTATGAAAGATCAACTATGTCTTTCCAGTCAAGACTTAACTTTCTTTCTCTAAATGCAAGTGTATAATGCAGTCTTAATACAGAGAGGCTAATTTCTTTATCATCTTATGGAAGAATGATGTGAATTCATTATTTTCATTTAATGTCACTTGATTTTATTTACCATTTATCCCTTTTTGGAACTTGGTATGTGTATGAATCCTTTTTATCCTCTCAACATTCTACGGGATAAGTACTAGTATTACCATCCCTATTTTACAGATGAAAAAATTGAGGCCCCAAAAGTTTAACTTGTCCAAGACTACGTAGACAATAATCGAAAGAGTATGGATTCAAACTCAGTCTGGCTCTGGAGCCAGTAATGTTTAATATCACATTAGATTGTGTTTTTTAAACATGCACAGGGTTGGCCCTGTAGTACAGGGGTTAAGTGCTGTACATTGAAAGCCTGGAAAAATAGATTCTTCATGGTGACTGCAATGTGAATTCCAGAATCCATGACTTGAAAAAGACACCAGACACGTGTGGATATATGCCCAAATTATGATGGGATGGACAAATGGAGAAACAAGGATTGTAGTGTGACCATGCCCCAATGTAGGGTACATGTGCATGTATACTTTGCCTCTCTTTCTCAGATGTGCATGCATCTTCCTGGTGAGGAAAAAATAAAATTATGTATAGTGTTAACTGGAGGTGGTACTGAGTTCAAATTCTGGTTTGTCAAGGTTAGTAACTAACCTTGACTAAGTTATTTAATCTTACTGACCCTTTGTTTCTGCAATTCTGTCATGATGATAGTAATACACTTCTTATGTTTATAGTATGGTTGTCAGGATTATAGGTAATATATGTAAAGTCCCTAGCATAGTGCCCAGTGCATACTGCCACTACTGATAGAGGTGGCAGTACCTCCTTCCTCCAGCATGTCCTTCCAAAAGCTTCTTATGAGCATGCACAGACAAACACACATAAAGACAGACATGTAACTCAGCTCTGAGTGATATATTTGGGAGGATGCCATTGTGGTACGGACATTATATTGGTAAAGGAAGCTGGAAGCAAAGCTAATTCCCTGGGCTATCTATCCGCTCTATGGCATGAAGAAGAGGAGAGTAGGATTAAAGGAAAGGGATGGAATAAAACAGTTCATTGATCCTGTTGGATCCCCTAGTGCTACAGAAAGCTCTGTCTTTCCAATGTTTATTCTGGCATGAGAAGGAGATTGGTAGCAGGAATATTGGATGCATCATTGAACTCATAAATCTGAAGCTATGATTGCATGAGTAAGCATTTTCTTGGGAAAACTCATTTGTATTAAAAAATGTGCTGAAAATCCATAGAAATATTATAAATGGTTTAAGAGACTATAATTAAAAACAGTAACAGAAAATAACTATGAAAATAATATTCCCCAAGTCTTTAGATAGTCTCTTGCTTTAGAAATGGTTTTAGAGTATTTATAGTTTTCTATGGAAAAATAGATATTTTTAAAAAGTGATGACTAGGTTAATATGCTGATAAAATATGTGTGAAAAGCACCCAGATGTAAACTATCCTTGTAATTAACAACTTCCAGATAATCTGGTAAGATTGCCATTTTCTTATGTGTAATTGTCACAATAGGCTGTGTTCCCACTGTTTGCACATAAACTGCTTTCACAGTTTTATTTGAAAACTATTTTCAGTTTTCAATGAAATGAGTTAAGACTTTGGAAAACTAAATGTATCCACACTCCCAGTCACTAATACCACCCTTTAAAGACGTGTTTTGATCATTTTAAGCAAATTATGTAGACGGGTAGATATATTGTAGTTCACTCCTCTTGAATTTTTAGTTCTTAATAAACATTTTACCGACTGTAAATAAAAGCAAATAAAAATCTCACTTTGTAATTATCTTTGGTAAAATATATAATTTTGCTATTATAGCCGCATTGCTCAATTGGTCAATGAAATTTATTGAATTCACTTAGCAGCACTAAATACAGAATTAAACTGAGAAGAGAGAGAAAGAAAGCCAAAGACTCTTTAGTGCTTGTAAAGATAACTTGGGGAGTTTATTTAAAATGAAAATTCTCAGCTCCTACTCCCAGAAGTTTAGATCTATTAGATTTTGGTAAAAGCCAAGCAATATAGATTTCCAATTATCTTCCCAAGGTGATTCTGATGAATATGATCTTTAGATAAACTATTATAACTCTAGAGATAGTTGCAGTTATGCATAGTGATTTTAAATACTTGCTTTTCATTGGAATCCTCTGGTGAGATTGTATTAAAAATACAAATGCTCAGCTACCACTTCTAGACTGTCAGTGCCATATTATGAGAAACACTAACCTGTGATGCATTAGCATTGCTCTTATCTCTCATATTCAATATCGTGTTTTCTTTTATTGAATTTGCTCCCAATGCTGTATTAGATAAAATATTTGCATGAGAATTTGAACTTAATTCCATCTCATGCAGAAAATAATCACTTAACCTCTTTACCAGTTTTTCTCAAAATAAGAACCATGGTCTCACGGCATCTGGGAAGCTTCTTAAAAGATACATCCCAGGGTCAGCTGAGTGATGCTCAAGTGATGCTGGATCCATATGGAAGATCACAGCTTAACTTTCCTAGTCAATCTGTACATGCTAGGCATGTGTGGCCACAATCTTGATTGACTGGGAAGGCTAGGGGGTGAGGGGTGCCACAAGGTTGATCCTGTTGAGATTCTTTATCTCTGTGTCTCTCACTCTTGTGAAAGAAAGAAACTTACAAAAATGTATATCCCCAGGCTCCATCTGCAGAGATGTTGATACAGAAGATTTGGAGTAGTACCCAATCTGCATGGGTTAGAAAGCATCCTATATTATTATGATGCAAGTAGATTATGATCTGTACTGAGAAGTACTGGTTTTTATTAGCCCAGAAAGTGTATTTTACTATAAATGTTTGCTAACAATAAAATTCTCAATCTCTCAGATAGTCAAGTTCTCTTTGGAAAAGTTCTGTTTTCCAGATTCTTTAAATCTGTCTCTTAAAGACTTCAAACGTTAGACTCCTTTTTCTCTTTGGAGCTATTTTTCCACTGCCTTCCTCTACCCCTCCCATCACCAGTTTTTTTCGTCTTCAAACTACATATCCTTTGTCTTCATATAACATGAATTTGAGATTGGAATTAGTCAATGTGTGCTTTACTCACCATCTGTATCACAGTCCTGTGGGAGGACTTAATAAAATGCAGACTTCAGGGCTCCATTCTAAACCTATTGGATTAGAATATCTGGTAAAGAAGAGCCTGCAAGAAGTCTGGGGATTAAGGTGCTGAACTCCTACATAGCTGGCCACAGTTTGAATATTAGACCTGGCAACTTGAAAATCATGTCAGGCGTGTGTGTGTGTGTGTGTGTGTGTGTGTGTGTGTGTGTGTGTGTGCGTGTGACCAAAAATCCCAGGAAGAGAATGGAGAAGGGACTGCAGTGTGGCCATTTCCCCTGGGAGGTGATTTCTCACTTTCCCTCCCACTCTGTCACTCTCCGGCAAGCGCATGTGCCCTATGGCAAAAGCCTTTAAAAATATGTCTGGTGAAGAGATCTAGGAATCTGCTATTTTAAAAAGTTATTTATGTGGTTACGAAAGTGAATTATGGATAACCCTTTGAAACACAATGGTATAGAGGTGAGATTCATATTATTTAGACTAAAATGGAATGAGATTCAAATCCCAGTTGTCATTTATCAACTGTACTAGGGCTCTAAGCAACTCTCACATGTCAATCCTCATATCTTCCCTTTCCTTCCATTCTGCCCTGTATAATATTCTCTTCTGTACATTCTCCTCAGACCTTTGCAGGGGAAGTCTCCTCAATAAGTACTACTATTCCCATTGTGCCCTTATTGTATACGTTCAAATGTCCAGTTGTTTTATCTACTCTTTCTTCTAGTGTCCTATCTTGAATTAGCTGCCAATTCTTTTCCTGAGTCCTGTTTATTATATGGCTGGCATTCATTGTTCCAACTAATCTGAGACCTAACCATTGATGATTTTATTTTGGGATCACTAAACTTACAGGGCTTTTAGAGCAATCACAAATATAATGTACAGAATTTTCTGGCAAAATATCTCTGAGAACATTAGTGTCCATCTTGCCTGCATCCATTATTCCTTTGTATTCCAGAATTGTTGACTCAAGAAGACATTATACCTTTTGTGAGTAGAGAACATGAGATCAAGGAAAGCTTCACAGAGAAGGCTGTATTTGATCCATGCTTTGAAGAATGGTCAGGATCCATTGTCACCAAGGAACCAGAAGGAAGCAAAAATATGAACAAAGGTCTAAATACGATAAAACAGTGGTTCTTTAAAAATGTGGTCTCCAGATCAGTACTATCAATATCACCTGAAAATGTATTAGAAATCCAGGGTCTAGGCCCCACCCCAGAATAAATTAAACAGAAGTTCTAGGGATATATACCAGGAACCTCTATTTTAATAAGACTTTTAAGTAATTCCAGTATATACTGAAGTTTGAGAACCATTCATTTAGGAAGGAAGAGCATGAAATTTGGGAATGAATATTACTAATTTCAAATCATAACTTCTGTTATTTGGTAGATCTACTAATGGCAAATACCCCTCTTGCTTGTCATGGCCAGCTTCCTCTTCTTACCTTCACATATCTTCTCCCTTACTATCTATGGACAGTGGTCTATTGGGAAGTCATATTTTCTGTTTTTCCTACTAACCCTCTGTCTTAAAATGGCTTCCAAACTTCCATAAAGAACACGGTTCCTTTATGGTTGTAATTCATTGCTCTGACCCATCGGAGGATTGACATTGGGTTCCACTCTTACAGATTTATTTAACTTAACCTATGAATACATGTGTTCAAACTTTCATTTTGAGCAAGAAATTTGGCTATTTGTTTTTCTTTTTCTATGCTTTACCACTCTTTATTAACTATAAAGCTAGATGATGTTTTAAACTTTGGATATAAAAGACTTGAAGACACCAGACAAGACCCTATCCTCCATGAAATAATTTGATATAATCTTTTAAGTAAAAAACAATTACATAAATAACTAATTACAGATATCATGTATGCTAAAAATGTATGTTACAAGTATGTAGACTAGTCTATAAGGTCAAGGCAAGGCTTCCATAAAGGGTATTAGGTTGAGACTTGATACATGACTAGAGTAAGGTTTTGTGTGTGTTTGAGGGCTCTAAGGTAAGCAAGGATGCTATTGTAATGTGTCTCTGATTGGTCAGAGAACCAGTTGTGGTCCTGGATTATCAATATCAGTATCACCTAGGAACTTACTAGAGATGCTAATTTTCTTTTTTCTTTTTTTCTGGAGAGGTTTTTGCCATAGGGTGTGTGTGCTCACCAGAAAGACAGAGAGACAGACAGAAAGCAAAAAATCACCCCCCGGGGGGATGGACATGCTGCAATCCTTCTCCTCCATTCTCCTCTTGGGATCTTGGGCATGCATGCACACACGCCCGGCGTGAGTTTAAGCCACAGGGTCTGGGACTCGAACCACGGTCGACTACATGGGAATCCAGTGACATAGCCATTACGCTAACTGCTGGTCCCACGATGCAAATTTTCAAGCCCCACTCTAGACCTACTACATCAGAAATTCTGGGGGTGAGTCCAGCCATATGTGTTTTAACAAGTCCTTCAGAGGATACTGATCCAAACTAAAGGATGAGAACTTCTGGGTTACTCAGAGAACCTGAAAGATTACTAAGATACTAGACCACAGTGAGCAATGGGAGAAATGGCAAAAGAAGCTGTACGGTAAATAGGAGTGAAAATTTTCAGGGATCTCTAAGTTATATTTAAAGTTTCTGAATTGTTTAATGACAGTAACAACATTGGCTGAATGTGTAGTATGTATAATGTTCACAATAACCTTATGAGGCACGTTACTATTATTGTTCCCTTTTATAGGTGAGTCTCAGAGAGGTTCCTTTTCTAAGCTGGAAGTAAGTTTTTTTTTTTTAAGAGGTTTTTTGCTATAGGGTGTGTGCACTTGCCAGACAGACAGAGAGAGACAGAGAGACAGAAAGTGAGAAATAATCCCCTGGGGGGGGGTGGCCACACCGCAATCCCTTCTCCTCCATTCTCCTCTTGGGATCTTGGGCATGCACGCACATGCGCCCGGTGTGAGTTTTAAGCCACCGGGTCCAGGACGCGAACCGCAGTCGACTACGTGGGAGTCCAGCGACATAGCCATTACGCTAACTGCTGGTCCCAAAAGCCGAAAGAAAGTTTGAAGCTAGTATTCAAATCCAGCTAGTTTTTCTTCAGAGCCCAGTCTGTTAACCATTGTGTTGTACTGATGATTTTAAGTATATGAGAAGGTATTGAAGGATTTCAAATAGGGGAAAGAGATCATCACACTGAACTTTTCAAAATATCACTCTGGCTGCTGGGTGGATAATGATTTGGAGGGAGTAAGGTAAGCAGTTGAAAAAACTGTCGAGAATCTATTATAGAAATCTTTGTGAGAGATAATGCCATGGACCATGGTAAAAATTGAAAGAAAGTGGATTAATTCATGATATGCAAGGGGACTTCATGGAATGGTGTAAAACAGCAAAGAAAAAAATGTCACTGACAATTTAACACATGCATTCAAAAAAAGTAATAGAATTTTTATCGAATGTGTACAATGTAATAGTCAATGTTGAATAAGACAAATATGTCTATATACCTGATTTGATTATTACACACTGTATGCATGCTTTGAAACCCATACTCTATCCCACACAGAAATAGTGATTATAGGGACCAGCAGTTGGCGTAATGGCTATGTCGCTGGATTCCCATGTGGTCGACCGCGGTTTGCGTCCTGGACCCGGTGGCTTAAACTCATGCCGGACGCGTGTGCATGTGTGCCCAAGATCCTGAGAGGAGAATGGAGAGAAGGGATTGCAGCGTGGCCATGCCCCCTGGGGGGTGATTTCTCGCTTTCTGTCTCTCTGTCTCTCTCTGTCTATCTGGCGAGTGCATGCGCCCTACAGCAAAAACCTCTCCAAAAAAAAAAAGAAAAGAAATAGTGATTATATTTAAACCAGAAATCATAATTAATAAGTAATAAAACAAAGTTCGAAAGATCATGTTTAAAAAGGCACATGGAAAAATGGAATTAAAAGGTCCAGTAGATGGCAAGGTGGCTAAGGTACTTGGATTCCCTCATGGTCAACCACGGTTTGAGTCTCAAATCTGGTGGCTTGAAAATCATGAGGGCACATGTACATGCATGCCCCAAATCCCAAAAGGACAATGGAAGAGAAAGGATTGTGGAGTGGACATGTCCCCTGGGCAGTGATTTCTCACTTTCCCACTCTCTGTCTCTCTCCAGCAAGCACATGTATGCTGTGGCAAAAATCTAATTTTAAAAAGGGTGAATTAAAGTACCAGTTTATTTTAGTGCACAAAAGTTTCTGAAATCCATGCATAATTTTATCTTTTCATAATTCACATTTTTCATCAACTTTTTGAAGAACCCTCCTATTTAGAGGTAGAATTGGTAGGTACAGAAACATCTTCCCTCTTTGTTCTTTTATGACTCTAAGGTTGTTCTGGCTACTATGTGAAGTGTGGAGTGAAGATGGATAAGAGTAGAAACATGGAGAATAGTTACAGTCTAAGAATGTAGAAAGGTGGTAAAGAAGTGGTTAGAAATTAGGCAAGAGAAGTAGTCTGGGACCATATTTTTAGGATCTCATGAGTCATAATACAGAATAAGGTTTGTATCCTGAATTCAAGTAAACATCATTTGAAAGTTTTAAACACATAGTGAATACAAT
>NW_006205516.1:2889301-2889897 GCF_000334495.1 Tupaia belangeri chinensis
ATGAAAGGGAGAAGATTAGTTAGGAGGCTACTGTAGTATTTTAGGCAAAATGTAAATATAGACACATGGTAATAGTACAAATGGAGAAATGGGAGTGTTTATGAGGGATAGACAACAGGTGATAGAACTTACAGGACTTTGTGGTGGAGTATACTGGGATGAGCTATAATGTTCCATTGACTGCAATAAGGACAGTGAGGAAAATGTAAAGCAAAGCCAGTTAGAAGTGGCAAATGATTGTGTAACGGCAGAGAGGTTTGCAGTGATTAATTAGCATTTTCACAAAATTCTACTAATATATTATTCTTATTGTAAAAATGAGGCTCTGAGGGTTTTAAAAATGAATGAAGTAACTTTAACTTGATCAGCCTCATAAACCTATGAAATATCAGAGATAGATTCAAATCCATGTTTATTTGATTCCATACACCATTTTTTCTTTTCTTTTCTTTTCTTTTCTTTTCTTTTCTTTTCTTTTCTTTTCTTTTCTTTTCTTTTCTTTTCTTTTCTTTTCTTTTCTTTCTTTCTTTCTTTCTTTCTTTCTTTCTTTCTTTCTTTCTTTCTTTCTTTCTTTCTTTCTTTCTTTCTTTCTTTTT
>NW_006205516.1:2890115-2902151 GCF_000334495.1 Tupaia belangeri chinensis
ACTACATGAGAGTCCAGCGACGTAGCCATTACGCTAACTGCTGGTCCCTATGCCTTTGAATTTATAAAGGGTTATTTTATGCTCTATCATGTGGTCATCTTTGAAAATGTTCTAGTAGGGGGTAAGAAAAATGTATATTTTGTTGTTGTTGGATGGAAGATTCTATAGATGTCTGTCAACTCCATTTGATTTATGGTATTGTTTAGATCCTGTATCTTTTTGCTTACTCTTTGTCTATATGGTCTGCCCAAAGGAAGCAGTGGGGTGTTGATATCCCCTATAATTAGTGTGTTACAATCTATCTCTCCCTTTAGATCTAGCAGTCGTTCTTTTATGTATTTGGGTGCTCTGGTGTTTTATATCTATCTATCTATCTATCTATTTATATATATACATATGCATATCTATCTATGTATCTATATACATACACATATATAGATATATGTAATATCTTTGTGGTGAATAAAACATTTTGCTACTTTATAGTGCCCTTCTTTGTTTTTTGTTTTTTTTTTTTTGAGAGGTTTTCGCTATAGGGCGCGTGCGCTCGCCAGACTGACAGAGAGAGACATAGAGACAGAAAGCGAGAAATCACCCCCCAGAGGGGATGGTCACGCCGCAATCCCTTCTCCTCCATTCTCCTTTTGGGACCTTGGGCATGCACGCACACGCGCCCAGCGTGAGTTTTAAACCACCGGGTCCGGGACTCGAACCGCGGTCGACTACGTGGGAGTCCAGCGACATAGCCATTACGCTAACTGCTGGTTCCCATATAGTGCCCTTCTTTATATCTTCTTACAGTTTTTGTCTTAAAGTCTATTTTGTCAGATATCAGAATCCCAATTCCAGCCTCTTTTTGATTTCCACTTGCTTGGGATATCTTTTTCCAGCCCTTCACTTTTAGACTATGTTTGTCTTTATCTATGAGGTACATTTCTTATAAGCAGAATATAGAAAGCTCCTGCTTTTTTTTATCCATTCAGCCAGTCTGTGTTTTTTGTCTGGATAATTTAATCCATTTATATTCAATGTTATTACCAATATTTGCAGATTTGTCCTTGCCATTTTTTAGCCATTTTCTTGGTTGCTTTTTTGTTTCCTTATTGCAGTCTGTCTCTCTTGAGTTTTCCTTATATAGTACTTCCTTTAGCACTTCTTGAAGAGCTGGCCTAGTGTTCTTGAATTCTTTAAGTTTTTGTTTATCTCTGAATGATTTTCTTTGATCTTCCCACATGAAGGAAAGTCTTGCCAGGTATAGTATTGTTGGTTTAAATTGTTTTTCTTTTAGTATTCTGAATATATTTTGCCATTTTTTTCCTTGCTTGCATTGTTTCAGTTGAGAGGTCTGATGTTAACCTAATGGGATACACTTTGTAAGTGACTTGATATTTCTTTCTTGCCAGTTTTAGAAACTGTCTTTGTCTTTGATTTTGACCAATCTGGCTATATTGTACCATGAAGAGGATCTTCTCAGGTTGATTCTATTTGAGGCCCTTTGTATTTCTTGGATCTTGATGTCTGAATGTTTCTTTTTTTTTTTTTTTTGAGAGAGGTTTTCGCTATAGGGCACATGTGCTTGCCAGACAGACAGAGAGAGACATAGAGACAGAAAGTGAGAAATCACCTCCTGGGGGGCGATGGTCACGCCGCAATCCCTTCTCCTCCATTCTCCTCTCGGGTTCTTGGGCACACACACACACACACCCGGCGTGAGTTCTAAGCCACCGGATCCAGGATGCGAACCGCGGTCGACTACGTGGGAATCTAGCGACAGTCATTACGCTAACTGCTGGTTCCCAATGTCTGAATGTTTCTTTAGGTTTGGAAAGTTTTTTGCAAGTATTTCATGGAATAGATTTTCTATGCCCTTCTCCAGTTCTTTGGAATACCTATTATTAGGATATTTGGGCATTTAATGATATCTAGTATGTCCTCATATTTGGGCGTTATTTTTTCATTCTTTTTTGTGGTTTTGTCTTAGTTAAATGTTTTTGCCCTCTGGCTCAGAGATTCAATATTCTTTCTTTCTTTTTTAAGAGGTTTTTCACTATAGGGTGCGTGCACTCACCAGACAGAGAGAGAGAGACAGAGAGACAGAAAGCGAGAAATCACCCCCCGAGGGAATGGTCACGTTGCAATCCCTCCTCCTTCATTCTACTCTCGGGATCTTGGGCACACATGCACACGTGCCCGGCGTGGGTTTTAAGCCACCGGGTCCAGGACGCGAACCACGGTCGACTACATGGGAGTCCAGCGACATAGCCATTACGCTAAATGCTGGTTCCCAAGATTCAATCTTCTTCATGATCTAGTCTGCTATTAATACTTTTGAGTGAGATTTTGGCTTTTTGCATTGCAATCTTCATCTCTAGAAGTTCTGTTTGATTCTTTTTGATGGTTTCTATCTGCTCCTCCAAGGAATGGGAGGACTTCCTCATCTTCTGAAATTGATCATCTGTTTCTCTTGCATCTGTTTGGTTATTTTTTATTGTTTCTATCTCCTCCTTCAAGCCATGGAAGGACTTCTTGATCTCCTGAAATTGATCTGTTTTCTCTTGCATCTCATTTAGTTTTGTCACTATGAATGTTCTTTATTCTTTTTTCTGATATTTCTGAGTTCTATTGTGCTATCTATGGTTAAGAAGTTGTGATTCCTTGAGGGAGGAGTATTTCCTTTTTTTCAAATTTCTTGTGCCTTTGCACTGGTTTTTAGTTTTCTGATGAAGTACTCCCTACTTCTTTGAGTAGGTTCTGTAGTGTCAGGGAACAAACATAGCTCTTTTTCCCAGGTGTATCCTTGGTAGAGGGCTGTGTCTTTCCATCAAAGTAGGGTGTATCTAGCTAGGGTCAGTTGCTTGAGTCCTCTCACAGCCTCTCAGTATAAGATGCACCTGGGACTTTGCTGGAACTATGTAACGACAGAAAAAGCACAAGTCACACACCACATATAGTGTTGGTTAACTGTGGAATCTAAAGTAGCTGGCTCCTTTGGTTTCTCCTGCACCTACAGGTAGGACTTGGGAAGTCAATGATGAGGCACAGAAATGGAAAATAATCCAAAAGTACTCTTAGGCAGCAGCAGAAGAGAGACCATTATTCGAAGCTGCATTCTGCCTACAACCTTTTTATAAGAACGTTAGCTCCTCCTCCCATACCCCATTTTATAAAAATTACTGTGTCCCCCATTTCTAAAAATGAACAACAAAGCCATGTTGCTATACAGTATATAAAGAAAAGAGGGACCAGCAGTTAGCGTAATGGCTATGTCGCTGGACTCCCACGTAGTCGACCGTGGTTCTAGTCCTGGACCCGGTGGCATGAAACTCACGCTGGGCACATGTGCGTGCGTGCCCAAGATCCCGAGAGGAGAATGGAGGAGAAGGGATTGCGTCATGGCCACCCTTCCGGGGGGTGATTTCCTGCTTTCTGTCTCTCTGTCTCTCTCTATCTGTCTGGCGAGCGCATGAGCACTATAGCAAAAACCTCTCAAAAAAAAAAAAAGAAAAATAAAGAAAAGAAAGTTATGTATGTAGTGGGTGATCAGCTAGGTTCACTCACTAGCTAAGTAGAACACACCACTTACTAGTCATAGAAACTTCATGGTACAGTTTCTTGCTTTAGCACACTAACAAACACTTACATGTCATGAACCTTCAGAATTACTTGAGAATAATTAGAACTGAATTTCAGAGCCATAAATGCTTAGTAAATGTTGGCTATACATTAACCTTTGTGTCCCTAAGTTGAGATAGGACTATTGGTCCAAGCCTTTGCCAACCCAGTAATCATAATTACTCACTCGGAGACCTTTGCTTATAACGACACAAAGATGGGATATATGAGCATGAAAGTATGTTCTCTTCTGCATGACACTACTCTGTTATATCCCTGAAGACCCAGTGTCAGTGATTTTTATCTCCTGAGCAACGTTTGACCAGGTCTGGAGACATTTTTGGTTGCCACAGCTTAGGGAGTTCTATTACTGGCATCAAGTGAGTGAGACAGAGATACTGATAAATTTCCTACAATGTGTAAGACAGGCCCCTAACATGAAGAATTACCCAGCTCAAAATGTCAATACTTTTTATATTAGCTTGGTTTTCCATTATATGGATGTACTGTGATTAGTTGGGGCTCTTACTTCACTATCATATTCCTAATTATAGATTAATTTTCTGCTAAGGGGACTGAACAGTGAACTGTCCTTTTACTGTCCTTTTAGGTAGCAGTCGGTTTGGGGACAATAGAATACATAATAATTCCTTAGCTGAAGATAACATACATGACATCTGCACCTGAAACCTACACTAAACCACCATCCCCTGCCCAATGCGTTTTCCCTTCTTATTTCTATAACTGCCTTATAGGCTGCAAGTTTTTATCTGCCCTGCCCTTCAAGAATGCCTTTGATGTTTACCTTAATGTGATTTCATTTGGATAAATGCATCTGGGTGGGGGGTGAAAAGCAGGGAGGCACCCACTGGGATTTGCCCCAGTACCTGCCTACTCTCCTTTTCTATCTAGACTTCAGATGCAAGTCAGTCAGTTGCTTTTAGATGCAATTTAAATGATAATAATGCTTTTTAAAAATATAAATAAGGTAAGGAAAGGAACTTGGAAATTCACAAAAACAAGCAGAATACAGTTAACAGGAAGCAGAGAGTGGAGGCACCAGACTGTGCAAACCCACAGTAAAATAACATTTGTTTGAAGGGCCCCAGGCTTGGAGGGGTTTGTCTAAATTTTTAACTATATTATTTTTCTGTTTTTATCTTTGCCAGTTTTATTGGTATATGTTTACAGGATCATAAAAACAGGTGATCTAAATTTCTATTTAAAAAGTATCTGCATACCGTCTTTTACTTTACAACTTTTGTAAAAACCAGAATCATCTTCCTCCTTCCAAATGATCACAAAGCAGAAATGGAAGTCAGCTTTTGTTTGTTTTCAACCAAAAATTGTGTGGCAGATATGCACAATGGAGGGGCAGATTATTCAAGGTACACTGGGAAGCCTGGAGTTGACAGGTGAGAAACAAGAACATGAGAAACTGGGCTAAGGCTATTGCTGAGAGTCCAGGAGAAGGAGAGAGGAAGGCAAACTGAAAAGAACAGGAGCCAGAGCTGAAAACAGAGCCGAAGCTTAGTTGCATTCTGCCTACACCCTTTTGGCATGATCAAGCCAGTGAGATATAGGAATAAAGAAGCCTAAGGGCCATTCAAATAGACTGGCAGTAGGCAAGTTGAGTACCCAGGGGACTGAATTGGTAAGAAAGTGCCATTATTGGGAAATTATACTACTGAAATGAGTTGCTCCAAAATTGTCTGGCTTAGGTGTGGAGAATTCATATCAGTGGTTGGGTAGGAAGAACTCAATTTTAGTGGGGCACATTAAAGAACACTGGATGAGAAATAGCAATGAGTAGTTAATTCTCAGATATAAACACTTCAGTCCATATTCCTCCCAGTCTACTTAGCCATCCTTGAGTAGAACTGGGAGTCCAGGGCAATCTATACTTCATATTCTTCCAAGTCATTCACTGCTTCAAAGGAGAGTAGTTGCAGGCATAGTAAGAGGAGAACAGAGTCAGTTCAAGTTGCAGTGAGCAAAGAGAGGAATATCATAGATCCTGAATATCGACAGTACCTGTAACAAGTGTGCTGTGAGGGTTAAGAGCTTTAGCGATGGCTCAGAGCTCTAGAGAAAGGTCTTCCAGTTTTTTGAATACCTGGATAGATGCAGAAATTGTGGTGCACATCCTTTCCAAGCATCTCTTTTGTACAGACTTCTCGCTGGAATATCAATGTGTTTGCTTAGTATTTGTAATTGACTTTCTCCCACTGTACTTTGTGGGCAGCTCAGAGTTTACTTAAGACAGTAGTTTCTAAATTTTAAACAGTAGGTTTTTTAATCATATAGAGAGCTATAATACATAAACATATTTTAGAATATTTTCAGTTCAAATTATATTACTTAATGAGGGTATAATCAGTACACAAATGAAGTTTTGATGAATATAGAACATTGTAATATAGGGTCCTGGATGACAGTTGTATTCTTATGTTCAGCTTCAGTATCTAATTTATTTTTCTGTAACATTTTTGTTGCATAGAATAAAGACATTCCTAATTCACACAGATAAGTGCAAATAGAAACAGTGTTTTGGATAGATAGCTCAGCTTGCAATCTCAGGGACTCTTGAATTACAGAGATGGTAGGAGTAGCTATCAATCAAGGTCTGCACCAAGAATCTAATTTACTCAGCAGCATAAATTAACACTGTAATGATCTTCAAAGTATTACAATTTTATATGTATTCCATTTCAGTGTGTTATTATTTTACTATGTTTTGAAAGATATTTAAAAATACAATTATTGCCATTCAAATGGCTTGCTTTCAGAATCACCATAACCTCTTTGACAAATTTCAGAGGTCTTTGAAATATAATTGTGAAGCCCCTGACCTAGTGAGAAGTTTCCTCTGGAAACAGCATTATGAAAGGTGAGTCAGAAAAAAACTGTAAGCCAAATAATCATGTAAACAATTTACATAGCTCACAAGAAGGATGTTGTTTTGTGAATGATACAATGGAAATACTGGCTATCTGAATATCAGTGTTTGAGATGGGTGGAGATACCATCATTAGTGAAGTAAACCCTTTACTGAAGAGCACAAAATAGGCATGTTCAAAAGTCTTTTTTTCTCCCTTTCTTTCTTTTTTTTTTGTTTGCTTTTGTTTTAGGATTTTTGCTATAAATCCTATGAGATAGCCAGAGAGAGACAGAAAGCAAACCATCCCCCAGTCCCTTCTGCTCTTAAAATTTTGGGCAAGCATACACATGCATCCAATGTGTTTTCCAATCCATTGAGTCTAGGATTTGAACCACAAAATCAGCTATGTGAGATCCACACCTTCACCACTATGCCATCTGCTGGCCCGTGTTCCTTTTCTTCCTGGCACAGATTTTCAATAAATATTAATTAAATGAATAAAGGATAGAAATTGTCATCAGATTGAAAAATACACAGAGACAAGTTAGCTTCTGGGAATATATAGCTATCCTCAGGTACCATGAAATGACTATCTTATCCATTTGGGTTGCTATAACAAGATATCCTAAACTGAATAGCTTGTAAAAAGAAATTTAATGTTCACAGTTCTGGAAGTTGGAAAGTACAAGACCAGGGCACCAGCAGATTCAGTATTCTCTTCATAGGTGGTATCCTCTCACTGTGTCGTAACATGGTGGAAGAAGATGGAGTTCTTGCTCAGGCCTTTTTTTTTTTTTAATGTACATACATGAAAGAGAGAAAGGAGAGGAGACAGACAGGGAGGGAAGGCACACCCTAGTGTGGCCCAGTTATGCTGCAATCTGTTTTCCTCCATTTTTCTATCCCAATCAAGATCCTTGGTACACACATACACATTTGTGCCTGGTGTGTTGCTGCTGGGGCTGCGATGTGAACTGCCATCAACCATGTGGCATCTGTCTCTCTCTGTGCGGTGCTTAGCCACTATACTATGACACTGCACCAGGCCTCTTTTATGAGGGCACTAACCCATTCATGAGAGTACTCCCCCAAGAATGACTACCTCTCAAAGGCTCCACTTCCTATTACCATCATCTTGGAAGTTAAAATATCAACATATAGATTTTGGAAGGATACAAATACTCAGAACACCATAAAAACCAACAAAACCCTGGCTTTTGACAGAAAGTAGAAGAATATGGAAGATTTACTGCTGAGTGAAGTAAGCCAGGCTATGAAGGAGAGACATTGTATGTCCCCACTTAATATATACCAAGTGTCTGCACACTATGATTGAAACTGATTGACTAAAGGAGATTGGTGTGAATGCCAGATTTGGTGTGTGTGGAGGAGTGGGGCCTAAGGAAGGACATTTGGAGAAGGGATATGGAGACAGAGCATTGACAGATTGGGGAGGTGTGGTGGTATCGGTTGAAGATATTTTGATCAATTGGACTGGGGAGAAATGTTCACATGTTGAAATGTTCACTTTGTAAGCTAAATAATATGATTGAATGTATAAAAAAATTTAAAATAAATACATAAACATATAAATTTAAAAAAAGAAACCCTCTTCCAACGAACACTTAAAGAAAAAACAACCACAACAAATACTCAGAACATAGCAGTTGCCTTGCACATAACAGATGCACTGTTAATATTTATTGAATGAATGTAGACTTTTAACTTTGGAAGCCAGGATCTGCATATGTTGTTGCCATTACTTTTGTCTTCTTCAGAATGCCTTACCCCTTCACAGTGGTTTTTTTTTTTTTTTACAAACAATATGACTCAACCTGTGACTGTCTAATATGGTACTAATTAACAGGTTGCTTCTACTTATCAGTTATAGGCCTCCCAGAACAAACATCCCAAGTTCTCTTTGCTCTCATCTGTCTGACATCAGTCCCAACTTTAGTTGCTTCCAATACTGCCTTTTTCCCCTCTCCTAGATGCACCCTGGTTTTAGTAACTCACTACCCCCTCAGCATATACTTCTCAGTTACTTTAAGCCTATCTCCTTACAACAACTCATGTAAATCCATTTTTTCTATTAGTCCTTTACCTCACCTCTTGATGTTTTTCTTGATGTCCCCAATGTGGAATAATGTGGTTAAATTATAATAATAACTTTTTAAAAAATTTTCACATTTACCGTGTTCCAAGCAATAAGCTAAGTACTTCATGTGTTTTATGTAAATCTTCCCAAAAACCTAATGCAGTAAGTACTGTATTTTCCCCCATTTTATGCCTGAGAAAAATGAAGTCGTCAATGAATAATTAACTTGCCCAAGGTCACACAACTTGTTAGTGTGAGAGCTACAATCTGATTCCAAACCCTAGTCTCTTTATTACTTCTTATATGCTCTTCCTACAAAATAGCTTGTTGGAAGAAAGCATATTATTAGCAAATAAGTAATTGTTTGGAATTCTGATTACAGTCCAGCTTACACACAGGCCTAAAATATAAAGATCAGGACACTGCATTTTTTTTTCTCTCTACAGCAGTAGAGAGGAGAATTTGCTAAAGGCAAATACTGATTCAATTCCTTGTGTTTTACCAAAGTTGAAGGTCAAGAGTGGTAGTCTTGGTCAATTTGAGGTGTTATAACAAAATTCATTAGACTGGGTAATTTAGAAACATAATAAATTTATTGATCACAGTTTTTTCTGGAGGCTGGGAATTCCAAGATCAAGTCTCCAGCAGATTCAGTATCTGGCGAGGGCTTGCTCTCTTCTTCAAAAATGGTATGTCCTTTAACTGTCCTCATATGGCAAAAGGGAGCAGTAAGCTTCCTTGGGCCTCTCTTGGAAAGGAACTAATCCCATTCAGGAGTGCAGACCCTCATGACCTAATCACCTCCCAAAGGTCCCTCCTCTGAGTACTATCACGTTGGGGATTAGACTTCAACATGTGAATTTTGTAGGTACACAGACCTTCAGACCATAGCAGTGGTTTTCCTATTTCAGCAATGGTAAGTATAAGAGTCACTGAAAAACGAAGAGGCTGTCCCAAAGCCATACATCAAATATGTGGCAGAAGCAGGAATAGAACCTGTGGGTTGTCAATCCTAGCCTCCTTGAATTCTCAGGTTATGCCTAGGTAAGACACATGTAGAATTTCTAAATGTGTTTGAGAATTCCACATTACTCTGAAAAAATATCATTATTGAGCTCTCTTCCTTTCCTTCTAATACTTCCCCTGATTAAATGTTTGTTCAGCAAAAACTGGGAAGCTAGAGTCTATTTCTCCTTTCCCAGAAATTTTGTGGTGAATTCCATTCTCCTCTCTGGATTGATTATCTCCTTCTGCTTGTATCTGTTCTTCCCTAGTCTAGATTATTTTATGCTAATACTGTTAACAATGAGCAACTTGAGGTGCTCTTCCCTTCCCCAGACACAGGTATAAGAATCACCAGGCTTCTTGCAGAATGTGTATTTGGAATTTAATATTGCAGTATGAACATGTTGCCTGCTTAGGGCTTTTAGAGGTGGTAGGGTTTTGTTTTCAGAAGGAACCTACAGAAGATTAATGTCAGGACTATGGGTGGAAGTAATAAGCTGTAAAGACAGACTGCAAGCTATGATTTGGAAAGCAAAGAATATGCAGAATTCTAGGCCAAGAATTGAGTGGGTAAGTGATTCTTGTGTGTGTGTGTGTGTGTGTGTGTGTGTGTGTGTGTGAGAGAGAGAGAGAGAGAGAGAGAGAGAGAGAGTTTTGTCCAAACCACCTAAGGGGACAGAATTCAATGTATACTTGTTTCCTTCCCAGATTGTCTGATACTGTCTTTCCCAAAACCTGTGAAGAAGCACTGTTATTTACAATCCCTTTTGTGTAGAGCAAAAATAATAATTAGTGTCAATATATGGTGTTAAGGTATATTAATTCATATAATCCATGCATAGACTGTATGAAGTAGGTGTTATAATTATCATCTCCCTTTTTAATATTGGTGAACTAAGGCACAAAGAGAATTGATAACCTGCCCAGGATTGCATGGCTAGTTAGAGGTGGAGGCAGGGCTTGAATTAAGGCAGTCTTGACTCCAGAGGTCAC
Organism: Tupaia belangeri chinensis; assembly: GCF_000334495.1. Lineage (NCBI taxonomy): Eukaryota > Metazoa > Chordata > Mammalia > Scandentia > Tupaiidae > Tupaia > Tupaia belangeri. The sequence goes on from NW_006205516.1 coordinate 2,900,705, forward strand.
CTCTTTCTCTACTAAGCAATACTGCATTTCAGAAGCATGATCACTCAGATTCCATCTAATTGGATATCTTAATATATTTGGGCTGTTATAACAAAATCACTATAGACCAAGAGGCCTATAAACAACAGAAATTTATTTCTCAAAGTTCTGGAGCCTGAAAAGTTCAAGATAAAGGTACTGGCAAGTTTGATAATCTGGTGAGGACCCACTTACTGGTTCATAAACAGCTATCTTCCTGCTGTGTCCTTATATGGGAGAAAGAGTGAGGGAGTTATATGGGAGCTCTTTTGTAGGTACACTAATCCCATTTAGGACTATAGCACAGGAGAAAGGAAAAGATATGTATAGGGCTTCTACCACATCTTATAAGCCCCTTCAAATTCTTATAAATTCCTTCTAGAAGGTTCCAAGAGCCAGATGATATGAAAACAACCCTGAGGATGCCAGTGATGATTGAGATATCGGCAGGAAACTGCAAGGCGACAAACTGTAAGAAGTTGTGGTTCAAAGAGTAATGTTAGCAACCCAATGAGTCTCTGTCAATTGGTACTGGAATATTTCATACAATACTTCTGATACCTTCAAAAATCAGTAATATGTTCTTGGCCTTTTATATACTATATTTCATATTAATAACAACCCACTTAGGAGGGCATCCCTTTTGCCCCACCCCCACCCCACAAGAAGGCACCTACATGCTGAATTATTTTATTCAAAGTCACAGAGTTGTAAATGGCAAAGTAGCCTAGATTCAGGCAGTTTGTTTTTAGAGCCCGCATGTTTAAATGTTGCAAGTGATGCACAAAATCTGGCATCCTAAAGCTCATGCAAATGAAAGGTCATAGCAATGAGTCAGCAACATGGGGGAAAGCAAGAACTTCAAGGACCAACTTATTGAAAAGCAAAGTCAACAGCTGATAGAAAGGCCAAGGTTAGAAGAGCCTCAAGCAATGAGGGAGCAGGATAGGGCAAATACCCTTGAGGAGTAGCACAAAGGAAATTTGAATTTCATGGAAACACTTGTCCCAGCCAGGGAACTATACGTATGTTTCTGACCATGTAGGACTAGCCTAAGGCTTAGCTAGTTTAGAGCTGTAGTGAAAAGTGAGTAAGTAGAAATACCTAAATGAAATGGCAATAGCAGCAAAAACATTTTCAGATGTACAGTTACTTGCTAGTGACCATTTAGAAAACAATAAAATCATGGACTATTTGAAGGTCATAAAAAATATACTGGACTCGGGAACCAGCAGTTAGCGTAATGGCTATGTCACTGGACTCCCACGTAGTCGACCACAGTTCGCGTCCCGGACCCGGTGGCTTAAAACTCACGCTGGGCGCATGTGCGTGCGTGCCCAAAATCCCAAGAGGAGAATGGAGGAGAAGGGATTGCGGCGTGACCATCCCCCCTGGGGGGTGATTTCTCGCTTTCTTTCTCTCTGTCTCT
>NW_006205516.1:2902176-2904573 GCF_000334495.1 Tupaia belangeri chinensis
TAAAAACCCCTCCAAAAAAAAAAAAAATATATATATATATATATACTGGACTCCATTCTACCACATTTATCCTTAAGTCTTTTTCATGACAACCATGGCAAGAAGTTACCAGCTCCCACAACCTCCTGGGGCAGCCTGCTTGATTTTCAGGCAACTTTCATGGTTCAAAACTTACTCCTATGTTGAACTAAAATCTGCCTCCCTGTATTTTTTCTTCTTTTGGCACCAGTTATTTGTTCCAGAGCCACACCTGAAAATCCCAAGCCCTGCCCACATGACAACAACCTTTGGAGCACATTTTGGAGACAGAGGGAGAGAGAATAAATCATGCTACGAGCCTCGCTTGATTGGAAGAGTAAGGCTTTTTTTGTGGTGAGGCTGGTGTCTTTGACCATGGAAAATTGAATTTCTTAAGCTGTGACTTCTCTAAGAGGGGATTTTATTTTGGACTTGCCATTGTCTGAGCTCATTCTTATGGACCTTCCAAAATTCCCTCAGAACAGTTCATTCTCATGGTAAGGTCAGTTGTAATTTGACATTGTTTACTTATTTCTGGCATGAGTTCCTGGCCTCATTCGTGAAAAGTATGAGGAAGCGATTCCTGTTCCAAATGAAGCCTAAGCTCAGCAATTTCTCACTCTCTCTCACTATTCCTGTGATTATTATATACATTCCCAGTAAATGCTAGCCTAGTAATTTAGGATAAACGTTCAGTATTTATTTACAGGGATACAGCATAAATGAAATATGCAGGAAAAATGGTTTTGTCTTATTTTGTTAATGGTTTTAACAGCTAAATTAGTAAAATAAAATAATGCAGATTAAAGATGACACAGATGTTATGCATTCTTCGTTGTGTGTGTGAGGGAGAGAAAGAGAGAAAAGACAGAGAGAAAAATGTCACATATATTCTGGAAAGATCATCCATGATATACAGCTTCTTGGCCTCTGAATGATGAGAAAGAATGGAAAAACTGAAACAATTGCAACTAGAGATGAAAAGTAAAGTTTGTGAACCAAAATTAAGGATTTATGAAATATATAAAAAGAGAAATTCAATGCCAGATATTTATGGATTTTTTCCTACCAGAAGTCCTGATAATTGAGAAAAGGTTTATTAGCAAGTAGAGACAGCGTGAATTTAAAAATTAAAAAAGGAATGATTGCACATAAATTAGAACTCAAACAGAAAAAATGATTTTAACAGAAGCTTCAAATAGTTCATAGGAATCTTTTCTTCTCTGTGGTGTGTGTGTGTGTGTGTGTGTGTGTGTGTGTGTGAGCTCTACCTAGGTAAATGTTCAAACCCCGAAAGGTGTGAGTGTAGCTTTTGTAATGGAACACCAGAGAACGGTAGAGGGAATAGGAGTGCAGAGCATGATCAACCTGGTTTAAGAAAAAAGGGAAAGCGGAACAGAGAACGCTACTAGAGGAAGGAGCCCTCCTGATAGACCAAAAACTATTCTGAGTCTTGAGGCTGGCAGGTGGTATGGTAGGTAAGGGTGCTGAATTCTGACATGGCTGACCACAGTTTGAGTCCTGAGCCTGGTGGCTTGCTTTCTCACTTTCTCTCTGTGTCTCTCGCTCTTTCTCTGGTCAAATGAAAATATTAATAAATAAAAGTTAAATAAAATAATTATTAAAAAAATACTGAGTCTTATAAAAACTGTTTTATAGTTCCTTTTCTGTCAAAGCCAGAGTTTTAACGTGTATAGAAGGCTATGAGGCAGTTTGGAAGTGTAAATAGACATCCAGGCTGCTGAAGAAGTAGAAAAAAACAACAACATATGCACACATGTTCACACACACTCACACACACATATGCATACTCACAAATAGCATTATCCTATCATGGAATATAACCCAAGCCTAAGAGAAATTTAGGCCAGAGTTGCAGTCCTATAAACTTCAAACACCAGAAAGTTAGTTGGATACTAAACAAATCCCCTTAAACCTTGATCCACAGAGGTTGAATGCAGAATTCACAAACAGGCTGCATTGTGAGTAGCTATATAAAAATTTAGATGCCTTAGGAGGAGATATTCCAGGTTTGTTTATTTGTTTGCTTTTGTTGATGGTGGTGATTTTTTTTTTGAGTCAGGCAGAAAAAAACTGTTACACTGAGTGCCCAAGGCAAAGGGGGGGTCTTTCTCCTATCCCTACTGTTGTGAAGTATACTCTCAAGAAGTTTTGAGTGTACATTGTGGCATATGAGACAAACTTTTCTGACTCTATAATTTTGCTTAAGGTGATAAAGGAGTGAGATGGATCCTTTCTGTTTCCAGTAGCAACAGTTGGATGATGGGAATGGAAATTCAGCTGCCTGTAAAATATAGGCTAGGAGAACAAAAGGTCAAAGGGGGTAATCTTTTATCAATGACTAATTGACTTCCCTAC
>NW_006205516.1:2904604-2917992 GCF_000334495.1 Tupaia belangeri chinensis
AACTCTTTCTGGATTTTAAGATGTGATTACTTAATCCCTTCATAGTGCCACATTGTTTATGATTTTCCCCAGATAAGAAGGGCATTTTCTTGCCGATGTTTAAAATGCAAAGATATTCAACCCTGAACAAATTAAAAGCAACATAAAGTAAGTGACCTTTATTCATTATGATGCTCTCAGCTCTAGCTGAATAAAGAACATCTTTTTTTTCACCTAAATTTTAAATGAGAGAGTGCCCTGGATCAAAATCATAATGACATTTATCCTGTTATCTGATGCCTCTAAGAGGTTGAAGGGATTCATAAATATAGTTGTCTCTATATTTCAGATACATTTTTCACTCTTTTTTGACACTTATTAAATACATTAATTTTTAATGGTAATTTCCATGTAATAACCATATGAAAAATGTAAGTCTTACTTTCCCATCAGAGGAGAAGAAACTGGGAAGTATATTGAGAGCCATAAATTGGAGTGCAAAGGACTTTTCAGAAGCTATTCAGGGAATGGGGTACATTTCTTTGTGTAAGAATGAAATCGGGTCAGAAATATAATGTGGATACAGTTGAAGAGACTTTTTTTAGAGAGATATTTGCTATGGGGCATGTGTGCACACCAGAGAGACAGAGAGACACAGAAAGACAGAAAGTGAGAAATCACCTCCCAGGGGTGTGGCCATTCCACAGTCCCTTCTCCTCTACTCTCCTCTTGGGATCTTGAGCACCTGGTGTGAGTTTTAAGCCGCTAAGTCTGGGACTTGAACTGTGGTCAACTACATGAGAGTACAACATAGCCGTTATGCTATCTGCTGGTCCCTAAAGAGACTTTTGTATACAGTATTTCCCTAATCCATATTGAGAGATGTGGTAGCCTTACCAGAATAATTAGTATACAACAAGGATGAAGGAATTGCTTTTCCTTCAAGGTCTTTGGCTTAGAGAGCATGTACTGACACAGAGATAGAGGGAAAGTGGAAAAATCATCCCCAGGGGGACACTGCAATCCCTTCTTCTCCCCTCTCTTACTGGGATTTTGGGCATACATGCATACTCACCTGGTATGATTTCCAAGTTCTCAAACCACGGGCAGTCATGTGAGTCTAGCACTTAACCACTATACCACCTGCTGGGCCCCATTTGAGGAGATTTTTTTAATTTCATGAAAAAATGTAATTAATGGATGAGCTTATTTTGTTGCAAAAAATTCCAAATCTATTCCAAATCCATTCTTTCATAATATACATTTTCCATAAACTTTTGGAAGATCCCTTGTATGATCTCTATTAATTGCTTTTGAGACAAAACAGGCTTTTCTGTTTATCATTACAAAGACTATTTTTAATTTATTTTTTATTTTATTCTTTTATACATTCAATCACGCTATTTAGCTTACAAAGTGAATATTCTAATATGTGTACATTTCTCCCTAATCCAGTTGACAATACTATAAAATTATCTTCAACAGATAATACCACATTTCTTTATCCCATTAATGCTTTGGCTCCCTATTGACTAAAGGATATAGAAACACAGTAAATGTTTGTGAATATCATTTATAAAGCCTTTTGTTTCAGGCACACCCAGATTATCATGTTCACCTCTTGCTTCTCTGGCAATTCATTTCATTACTTTAATAAAAATGCTGGTGCTACCAAAATAATGTGTTAATAGTTAAAAATACCATTTATATTATAAAAAGCAGCCCCTTTATTGATATCTCTCTGCTCCCAGTCCCATGTAAAACTTCTAGGATTCTAGTATTTTCCTCCACATTTCTAAATGATATACTTACGTTGCAAGTTTTTGATTTATTGACATTACACATTGTCTATTTTCTTCTTACAAGAAAAGGTAAGGAATTAAGCTCTCTAACTGATCTCTCACACACATTCACTGTTCTCATAATTGTTCAGGATACCATGCCTGTATAAATAGTGTGCACTGTTGAACTAAGGTATGTGCCATGATTCTACACATTTTCTCTTACAACTTTTCATCATAAATTGCTCCTTTTTTTCCTTTCATTTCCCTTGTTTTCTATTTACCTAACTAACTTAACTTTCCTCCCCAAATGTCTTTCTGGAATTGTCAATGCCCATACATATTCTTTGGAAGTATACAAATAACTTAGAAAAAGTTGCAAAAACTCCACCAGTTCCATTTTTCTTACATGCTTCTTTCCCATAGTCCTATATCCTCCTATATATTCTAGAATGACTGCCCTCTGTTTTCTAGATCTAGGACACAATTGTTATGTAACTTCCTTTCAGAAATACTCTGCGTTAGATCACCTATTTCATAAATCCTATTATTTTTTTAAAATTAACTCTCTCACATTGACAAAGTATATGCTACCTAAGAAAAGAAACATGAAATACAAAGTTTTTAGTTCTTATAATTTTTCATTTGCTTATTTGTTTTTGCCACAGGCCATGTGTGCTCACTGGAGAGAGACAGAGAGAGGGAAAGTGAGAAATCACACTTGGGGGGATGGCCATGCCACAACCCCTTCTCCTCCATTCTCCTCTTGGGATCTGGGCATGTACATGTACCCAGTGTGATTTTAAAGTTGCCCCATCTAGGAATTGAAATGTGGTCGGCCATAGGGGAATCTGGTGCCTTGACCACCATGCCATCTGCTGGCCCCTACCATTTTTTTTTAAAGCATTTCTCTCAAGTTAGAGAATTGCTTTGCAATTTTTGGTTATATTTAGTATGATAGTTTAGGGGCCAGCTCCATGGCCTGGAAATTAGGACAGCGGAATCCCACATGGATGACTGGATCATTCAAGTGCTTGGATCCGGGGCCTTGAAAAACATGTCATGTGTGCGTTTGTGTGTGTGTGTGTGTGTGTGTGTGTATGCCTAAAATCCTGGAAGTTGGGAAAGAGGGCAGAGAAGGGATTGTGGTATCACCATTTCCCATAGGGAGTGCTTTTTTCTCTTCTCTCTCTCTCCTTCTCTCTTATGAATAAATGTGCCCTCTAGCAAAAAAGAAGTAGTACATGAAGAAGTTGATTTAAAGATTTTTGTGTATTTTAGATGAGAGATTGAAGTTAACTGATTGGTTGGTTTGCTTGAATTATGTCAGAGAGGAGCTGGCTTCTTCATAAGAACACCTATATATCAGCAATCTTTTCTTCTAGTGACCTTAGTTTCTCTAAGAATAGTCATCCACTACATTATCCTGGGAGGAGGAGTAGTGATACCTATTCCATTGTGTCTGAGAACAGGGCAGGGGATAGGAGTGAGAGTCCTACTACTTGACAGGAGATTTTCACTTCATCTCTTTGTTTTCTGACTCATGTGTTATCTTTCTCCCATACTATATTCTTTGAGTCGGGAGCTTCCCTAATTCAATTCATCCAGAGATTAAATTTTTCTTTTTCTGTGGAGGAAGCAGTGTCATTATCATCTGCACAGATCAGAAGAAAGGACAAGTCCAATCACTCTGTACACTTCTTTATAACCTTCTGCAGTACTTGGTGCCTCAAAACATTGAGCCTCAGATTCTTCCATTCCTGGGTCACTTTTCATTGCTCTTACCTCTCTTCAGACACTTACAACTTCTTTTACTCTGCTAAATCAGTTTATAATTTTCTTTCCACTTTTCATTTTCTAAAAAAAAAAATCTATTGAAATGCAGTCTGTTGTTTCCTGTTTTCTTACTCTGTGTTTGTTAATACCATTTATTATTCCTACCCTTTGCATTTTAATAAAAATTTGGGGAGGACACAAGATAAACTCATAGTCAATATGCCCTACTTAACTAGAAGTCTGTTTATCCATTACTTTTCTATAAGAATTGTGGTTTGTGCATTCTTCTCTGCTTATCTATGATTATAGTTGATTTAGTGTGGCTTGGACAGAAAGAACAAGAAGGCTAAATTAAAATAGCCTGTATATGAAGATTAGTTCTTGACTCCAATTCACCAATACTTCTTTCAGTCCTATAGTAAATGGTTTTGTTTTTCTAAACTTTAGAGGTCATTATCAATACTATATGGGCCTTTACTAATTAGTAAAAAATAATGTCACTTTACATTTTATAGATTTTCTTTTAAACACTTTCTGGCTTAGGCATTCTTATTAGAGAATTATAAGTAAATAGTAGATTGAAATGCAACAAAGGCATATCCTGCCATTTGTGTGGCAGGAGTTTTTTCAGCTAGCCTACATTTATTACATAAACCAAAATATAAGACAGTCATATGAAGTGTTTGTGTCCTCTGAAAAGTTTCCTGCAATTCTGTGTATACTAATTTCTAAGTTGTTTATTTAGAAGCACCCCCACCAGTGAGCAGTGATAACATTTCCATTATTTACTACCTCTTTAGTTGAGAAAGACCTATGACGTGAGGGTGGATTACTATTTTTTTTAAGTGAGGGATAAACCTTGAATAATTCCTTTTTAATTATTTATTATTTTGTTAAATGTTTGAAAACATTATAAAAGAAAAAATGATCTTTTTAAAAGAAGCTATGGCAGGCAGAATAATGCTGCCCCATCTCCCATAATCTCTGTCTTCAAATACAGGCTACCTTGAAAGAGGAAGATTATCCTGAATTATTTGGGTGGGCCAAATGTAATCACAAAGGTACTTATAAGTGGAAGAGGGAGGCAAAAGAGCATGTCAGAATAATACAGTCTAACAGAGACTTGACCAAACATAGCTTTGTAGAGAGAGGAAAAGGGGCTAGAAGCCAAGGAACACAGGCAACCTCTATAAGCTGGAAAAGGTAAGGAATTGCATTTTTTCCTGGAACTTCCAGAAAGAAATGTGGCCTTATTGACACCTTGACATTAATCCAGTGAGACTTGTGTCAGACTTCTGGCCTCCAGAATTTTTTAAATTCGCCAAAAAGTACATATGCTCAATGGAGAAGGAGAGGGAGGGAGGTAGGAAGAGAGGAAGAGAGAGAAAGAGGAGAAGCACCTCCTGTGGTACATGGTCATATTGCAATCCCTTCTCCATTTCTCCCTCCTATCAGGACTTTGTGTACCATCTCCCACCCACATGAGCTGGGCATGTTTTTCAAACCAAGGATCTGGGACTCAAACTCTATGGTTGGCCATGTAGGTAGGATCCAGCTACCTTAACCACCATGCTACGAGCTGGTCCTTGGCCTCCAAAATTGTAAAATAATTGATTTTTATTGTTTTAATTCAAGAAATTTCTTACAGCAGCCATAGAAAACTAATTTAGAAGCTATGTGCTAAAACTTCATGTTATTTATTCAATATATTTATTGAACACTGGACAAATTACTATGCAAATGAAATGGGAGTTACAAGGATGAAACATACATGAGAACCTTGATCTACCTTTAGGAACTTAGGACCTAGTAGATGAAATATTGCATTGTTTCAAGTGTGCTATGGATTGGCAAGATTAATCTCTCTCTCTCTCTCTCTCTCTCTCACACACACACACACACACACACACACACACACAGAGTAAGGTCCTAATTTATTTAGCCAATTACACACATATTTAGCAGAAGTGAGGTGCCTACCAAAGTAGGAACTGAAGCAACATTACTTTTTTGATCCTTTGAGTCTCTAACATGGAGCTCACAGTAGCAGGTGACACTGCTAGAGTAATATAGGGACTTGCTGAATGCAAAAATTATGATTTTGTACTATAACATATCCCTTCTCCAGTGTGGGTTGTATCACTGTTCAGAGAGAGTTAAATAACACACACACTTATGTTTAAGGAAATATTTATGAACATTAGGTTCTCCTTCTTCTTGGTCTCAGGGTCCTATTCCTTAGGTTCTCAGAAGCATGAAACTATATCTTACTCATGGTGAAAAAGCAGAGTCAGTGAATGCCCAGGTGCCCCTGATAAATATTTCTCCCTTGGCTCTGCAATGATCCAGAAAGCCCATTTTCCCACGTATATTTATATATGTGAATTATCTATATATAAGGTAGAAATTGATAAGTCTGGATGCATACACAGAAACACATATAGATATGTTGCTTTAGATACTTAAAAACAAACATTATTAAGGAGATCAATGTATTCTGTGAAGCAAACAGATGCAAGGCAACTTTTAGGATACCTCTGGGCTACAAAGGGTCAGGGAGGAGAAATTAATTGTGTAGAAAACACAATCTGTAGATTAGGAAAAAAGAAAATGATATTAACTGCATATAATCTCTTGATTAGGAAAAAAGAAAATGATATTAACTGCAAATATTGGATTGTGTTTACAGGTTTTCTCTTTAGCTTGCAATATGGGATTAATACAGGAGCAAGAAAAGAGTAGAGAATTATTGCATAAAGGTCTGGTAAATCTAAAATACAGTTAATTGGACTTATATTAAATAGTAGTTAATGCCTTAGTTTAGTGTTGCAACCATCGTTATTCCATTCAACAATGATCTATTTGGTGCCTACTGTGTACTTAATAGAATCTGTGAGAATACAAATAAGGTAAGACCCAGTTTTTGCCATCATATAATTTTAAGTCTAATGTTATTTTGGTATATATACCCATGTAACTTTAATGCAAGGCCTGATATAGGGACTATTAGATAGAAATTCAGATAGATCAGACTCATTTATGATTCAAAGAGGAGTAAGAGAGAAGATTCATGTTTGGAGATGTGGAAGAAAGGGAAAAAAGCTTCAATGAGAGGAAGGTACTTAAATGGAGCTAGACAGATGAGTAGGAGTTCAATAACAAAAAGGGACTGAGGGGAGGGTGAGAAAGTATGAGATTTTGGGGAATCAACATTAATTTGATCAGTCATTCACTCATCTAAGTCTCTGCTGTGTTAAATTGGTTCTACTCTAACTGAGATTAACATGGAGGAAATGGGTATTTGATTTAAGCACACCTCTAGTGGGTATATCATAGATGTCAGTTCTGTATTTTTCCCAAATGATAAGACACAATCTTTGGAATTGAATAGAAGAGAGTAAATATGTGAATTATTGTTACTGTATCTCTAAAGGATTCCTGCTTTCTGGGTTACTGAGAGTAATACTCATTTATGCAACAAAGGAATCGTCTACATTGTGACAAGCACTTTAGGAACACAATGGTGAACTGAGATGGGGTCTCTGCCTTCAATGAGGTCAGAGTATTTTGAGGAATATTACAACGTTACATACAGAGTGCAGGTCACTTAACCATTTGGAGCCTCACTTTCCTCATCTCTGAAAATGGGGTTGGGGGATAGCTTTCCTCAGTGGGGTTCTGATCAGACTTAAATTATTGAACAAAAAAAAAGAAAACTTAAAAAAATATAAAGAGCTATGTAACAGGTTGGTAGGTGGTGTGGTGGTTAAAGACACTGAACTCCCACGTGGCCCACTGTGGTTTGAATCCTAGACCTAGTGGCTTGCTTTCTCTCGCTGTCTCTTTCTAGTCAAATTTTGGGACCAGCAGTTAGCGTAATGGCTATGTTGCTGGACTCCCACGTAGTCGACCGTGGTTCGCGTCCCGGACCCGGTGGCTTAAAACTCATGATGGGCGCGTGTGCATGCGTGCCCAAGATCCCGAGAGGAGAATGGAGGAGAAGGGATTGTGGCGTGGCCATCCCCCCTGGGGGGTGATTTCTTGCTGTCTCTCTCTCTCTGTCTGGTGAGCGCACGTGCCCTATAGCAAAAACCTCTAAATAAAGAAAAAAAAAAAGAGCTATGTAAGTGTTCAGTGATATTATCATGCCTACATGACTGTTATCCCTCACTCATTCTGCTGCAGTGATGAGTCGAATGAAGGTCCTGACTCTAAGACCTTGGTCTGGCTCTCTGACATTTGACTATAGGCACTATTTCTAGAGTAAGTGTATTTATTCCTGACTGACCCATTGGAAAAATGGATTCTTAGCTGAGAGTACTCAGGCAGTCTAAACACAGTCTGCTCTTTCTGTTGGGGCCCCTGAGCAGTCTGTTTCAACAGACTACAACTGTTCACCAAAATGAACAATGTTAGGCTCTTTAGCTTATTTCTTTTCTTCTAAATGCAATGTGTAGCTGAAAACTGAAAAGCTTTCAGAAATATGTGTGGATAACTTTTACAGCAAATATTGCTAATAATGCAAATGCATTCACCTAAGAATAATGGAACAAAGGCCAGTTTACAGCTTAGTGCTTTCAGAAGGGGGAGTGGGCTTTTGAAATTGATTGCTTGGGTGAACACAATTTATACTAAGTTTGCCTCTCAATTGGACCTGTGACAGCTTTCAGCTATGTTTGAAACACCAGAGAAATTTCTCTTTTGTCCCTTGAAGGGGAAGTGGCTAAATTGATTTGGGTTATTTGTCTGGAAAACTGTCTTGCTATCTGGAAAACTGTCTCTCTGGATGCATAAAACAGCCTTTTTTTTTTTTTTTTTTTTTTTTTATAAAGACACAGACCTGGCCCATGGCTACCTTCTATAATTACCAAGTGTACAACATTTATCAGCAATAAAAATGTATAATTTCTCTTGGAAATGCTCTGGTTGAATTGCTGCTGTTTATCATTTCTAAATAAAAAGCTTTGAATGGGCTGTGACAACTGTCACACAGGTGTTATTTAGATAAATAAACAAACAAACAAGACACTGGAAGAATTATGATTACCTTTTTCAAAGAAGTGTTGGCTCGGGTAGCTAAAATTATAACCATTAGGGACTGGCAGGTGGTGTGGTGGTTAAAGGCGCTGGATTCTCACATGGCAAACCACAGTTTGAGTCTCAGACCTGGTGGCTTGCTTTCTTGCTTTTGCTTTCTTTCTCTTTCTTTCTCTCTCTCTCTCATCTCTGTCTCTGCCTGGTAAAATTAAAAAGAATAATAATAATAACAAATAATAACAACAAATAGAATTAAATAAATAATTATTTTTTAAAAAGAATGTTTTTCACATTTATTAAGTCACTTCACCAAGTTTGAAACATTAAAACAGTGTAATGAAATGTATCTCTTTGGAGCAATAGACAGAAAGCAAAACAAATTTAAAATCAGAAACATGTTCCTGCATCTTGAGCCTCCACCTTGTGTTTCAAAGCTTAGTTTATCTAACTCCTGTAACAGCAAACATTTGAGCAAGCCCTGTGACTAACTGAAATTGGCCATTATCCATGGCTCATTTATTCCAGAGATTTGACCACAGGATATAATACCTTCCTTTTGTCTTTTCTTCCAACATTAGCCTATTTCATTTTGCCAATATCCTTAAATAATTCAATGATCAAGTAGGTCATATCTCTCTTACAACTTTCCTTCGTGAAACTGAAACTAGGAATTCACTCCTCAGATTTCAACTAGCAATTCCATTGGAATATTTCCTGCCAATTTTCTCTGTTTATATTAGGTCTTTGGAAAAGTTGTGATATATTTTTCTATGCAAAATGCATCATATTAATTCATTTTCCAAATAACTGTCTTTATAAAGTTCCTACTCTGTATGAGGTGAGCATTGTACTAACTTTTTACAATGTATTTCTTATTTAACTTAACCCACATAAAGAACCTGTGGAGGAGCAAGCTGACCGAATAAGAGGTCCTAGTCCTTGCTTCTCCACAGAAACACTAACATAGCAATGCAGTCAGCAACATGTTTATGAGAAATCCAGAATCCAGATAGAAAAATGAAGCACCCACAATGAGCAAATGGAAGCTTTACCTCTATTTGGATTAAGTGTCACTGCTAAAGATACTACTTTCTGATCACAGAAAGAACTACACTGAGTCCCCTCCAATTTACTCATTATGTAGAAGGGAATGGACAATTTATTAGGAGACCATCCAGGCCTGCTCTTTCCATCTTCTATATAATCCTTTTTAGGTCCATTCCTCCCCTAAAAAGCTGTCACTGAATGATGCACAACTATTGGGGAAGACCAGGGCTCATGGTTAGGGTTTTAGGATATCTATTATTTGAGTATATACCTAAGAAGATCTTTGGCACTGAAAAAAATAAAGCAAATAACTGCTAAAAATATGGCTAAAAAAGAAAAAAGAGGTTGATTGATCTGTAATCTGAGATTAGGTTATGTGTATATAGCAGTATATTAAGTATGTAGATCCAAAATCTCTTTAATATGTATGAGTTGAGAATTGCATAGTGAAGTAGAATGCATAGCACCTTCTTAAGGTACCATAATCCTACCTATAAAACCCCAAGGAAATAAAATGCTTTTTTCAGTTCACTTTTCATTCCCATAATGTGCAAAGCTATTTATTGATCTCTCATGAATTCAACTAGTGCTTATAGCTGTAGTACGCAGGTACTTAATGAATCAATTGAACAATAAAATCAATATACCATCCACCTTTCTATAAGCAACCACAGATCATTTGCAGAGCCAAATACTTAGAACAATGTGGACATTTATTAAATGATTAATAATAATATGTGTAAATCCATGCATTAAAGAGGATTAGATTGTAACTCTGGATCAATTTTTTTTTGGATCAATTTTTTGAAATGCTTTCACTTGAAATGGATCTGAGATTAATCTAAGGGAACAGCTATGAAATGCAAATATGGATAATATATTTTGGGGAAAAAAAAGTGTCCTTAATCATACATTGCCTTGTTATGCTCATGGTTTCTAGGCCTGTCCAGTTAGGTTGATACTGCCTTGAAGTCTCTACTTTCAGCCCTATAGCAGATTAAGTCATACTAGTTTTTCCACTCAGTTTCTTTAAATGATTTCTAATACATTTCTGTCAGCCTTGGGCCCTCCTTCATGGATTTCTCCTCAGTTCTGCTATTTAGACAGGGAAAGTCTTCTAAAAACCAGAACTCAAATCTTTTGTAACTAAACTGCTTGGTGACTCTTGTCTCTTGACTCCATAGAGTGAAACTTGTAGCTCACTCCTAAAACTTGAACCTGAGTTCTACCAGTTAGCGTAATGGCTATGTTGCTGGTAGCATAATAGCTATGTCACTGGACTCCCGTGTAGCTGACCATGGTTTGAGTCCCGGACCCAGTGGCTTAAACTCACGCCGGACGTGTGTGCGTGCGTGTCTAAGATCCCGAGAGGAGAATGGAGGAGAAGGGATTGCGGTGTGGCCATCTGCCCTGGGGGGTGATTTCTCGCTTTCTGTCTCTCTGTCTCTCTGTCTCTGTCTTTTTGGCAAGCACACACGCCCTATTGAAAAAAAATCTCTCCAAAAAAGAAAAAAAAAAAAAAAACTTGAACCTGATCTGAGCAAATTTTGCTTTGACCACTCATTACTCCAGATGGGGCCCTATGTAGCAGTTTTTTGTTTTTGGTTTTTTGGTTTTTTTTTTTTTTTAATCTTATAGATTCACAGACTCCTTAGAAAATTTATGATACTTATGGACCACTGCCCCAGAGAAACTTCTTATAACAATCCTAGATTATTTACAGATCCCCAGAAATTCATCTATGACACCCAGGTTAAGAACTGTTGCTTGAAACTGTCATGAAGCTTGATGATATTTTGGAGCTAGACACAAAAAATTATAAGAAAGTGGTATATTCCAAGTTCATTCCGAAAAGGTAATTTCCACTGAAAGTGAATTTATATAATTTATTCCCTAGTTTGATGTTGTCCTGAAACTCAAGTAGCATTGAAACTGGCATGAGCTAAAAATGTAATACAAAACTGCATGTGGAAAATAACCTAGCATTTTTATTTATGATGCCAGGATTATGGCCTGAGGATTTTTCTTTGGAATTGTGGATCTTTTGGATTGGCAGGAATATTAAAGTTCTTCTTGTCCAACAGCTCTTCTGATGCATGAATTCTTTCTACATAGATCAGTTTCTTGGTTGCTTCAGAGTTAACCATCAGATTTTTAATGTGTGAAGAAAAGACTATTTTCTTGTTTTAAAATTTAAGCATGTTTTCTCTTTATATAAAGAAAGTTTAGCCTATTATGAACCCAGGTGTTTTTCTCAAAATTGTAAAGAATAAAACGAATTAATCCCTACAGTAAAAGAACATTAAAACTCTTCTTTTTTCCTGACTTGTTTCTACCTATATTGTAAGGTTTGGATTCTGCAGATAGAGGATTATTTTTTTTTTTATGATGAGAGATACTATCAGTTTTTGAAAGACAAATAGAAGATCACTGTTGGAACAGATAAAGAAAAATTGAGTCACTTATTTACAAAATGCTTCTCTGTAAGTGACAACCAGTATTCACTACCTAAATTTATAGCATATTTTAGAAATCAGTCTTTTCATATCATAAATGTTCTAACTCAAAAACTTTTTTAGAAACTTGGTTAGCAATGTAGTGAAAACAGTGTTTCTGAACGTCAATTCCAGGAATTCTAGTTATACTTTTCACTTGTTCTTATCAAACTTCTGAATTCCAAATGTCTCCATCTTTTCAAAAGTTCTTGCTCCTTGGACCAGCAGATGTCATAATGCTAATGTTGCTGGATTCCCTCATAGTTGACCACGGTTCAAGTCCCAGGCCTGGTGGCTTAAAATCCCTTCCAGTACGTGTGCTCATGTGTCCAAAATCCTCAAAGGAGACTGGAGGAGAAAGGATTGCAGCATGGCCATCCCCCCAGGGGGTGATTTCTTGCTTTCTGTATCTCCATATCTCTGGTGTGTGCACATGCCCTATAGCAAAAATCTCTCTCTCAAAAATAAAATAAAATAAAATAAAATAAAGTTCTTCCTCAGTCTTTTACATCCTGGTTGCAGTGCTTGGAAGCCCTTATATTATGTGTGAAAAAGGGTTAAAAGTAAATAGACCAATTTTATCAGCAGTGTATATGTTAATGGACAGACTTTCAAAGCTAGTAAACTTGATAGCCCTCATAATGATACCAGTGTTGTCATTGCTAATAATTTCTTTAAAAATTGTCTCAGAAATAGTGTATAAACCATATATATTGCTCTGCTGATCAATGGGGCTAGATCTGTGAATCTTAACCTTGTTTTACATTAGGATCATTAGAGAGTTGTAAAAATATGATGTGTAAACCAATCCCTAGAGATTTTGATTAATGGTATGGGGTGTGGTCATAGGGCTTTTTTAATTTCCCAGGTTAGTTCTAATGAGTAGCCAAGAGTGAGGACCAGTAGGCTCAGAGTTTAACAAGGTTCTGAAGATTCCTAATAGTTTATTTGCCACCTAAGAAAGCTTTAAAACCAAATTTCACAGTTTAAAGCTATTCAAAGTGAGGTAATAAAATAGGCTGTCAGATAATTTACCATGGCTTTCTAATTCACCATGATTTCTCCAGCATAATGGATAATTCAGCACTATGCCCTATAAATACATTACTCTGAAAACTATTGAGCTGTCTTTAATAAAGAGAATCTGAAATGGAAACTTATTCATAAACAGGGTAGTTTTACTAATTTTACTTTGAACTGACTAGGTTTAGACTTTATTATATTTTGTTTATTGAGGAATACTATTTTTGTTCTGAACTATTTTGAATAACTG
>NW_006205516.1:2918042-2922457 GCF_000334495.1 Tupaia belangeri chinensis
TGTTTATTGAAGAAGACTATTTTTGTTCTAAACTATTTTGAATAACTGGATACTGAATTAATGTGTTTTTGCAGCAGTGAACAGGTTTTTGTTTGTTTCATTTTCTGACAGAGAAAGAGGAACAGCTTAAAATAATCTTTTTATCCCGTGGTCTTAGCTCATGTGGATTTAAGATTTTGTTCCAGCTATATGGTACACACTCTTCCTATAAACAATTTTTCTGTAATGCCAGTTTCTTATTAACTATGTCTTACAAGGTGAGATACTATCTGATACTCTCAAAGTTCCAAATGATTTTATAGAAATACTTGATATGGTAGAAACATTGTTAGCTCTTTCCCAAATTAATAAGATTTTACTTTTATTACCTGGATAAAGATATTTATTTGATCAATATATTTAATGGAATTAGATTTAGGAGGAGAATTCACATACTTGGCACTGATAAAACACAAAACAAAATAAAATAACTTACAGATAAGGTGCCTGATAAGAAAAATGTAGTTATATAAAGAATTAGGGGAAAGTTGACATTATGGCCTATGCATTTTTCATGGGAAGATAAACTTTTAAGTAACAAAGAAACGAAACCTATCACTGTGCAAAACTTACCTGCCTGTTGATGGTGAACTAGAAAGAGTCTTCAATTCCACTGGAAAAGCTGATGCACTTATGCTCTCAATGGTATTACTGCCCTTGTCCTCTATTAATGCAATGGTATTACTGACCTTGTCCTCTTTTAAATATAGATATTAAAGAAGTGCTAATGAATTTAATTATATCTGTAAAAAACTACCTATGGAAAATTATATAATCCCACTTGATAAGTAAGACTGGAGAATTTGGAAAAAAAAAATTTAATATTCCCCAATGCCCACAAAACCTAGTCATTCAAAAACTCCATATTGTATAATTATAGAATTTGGCCTTCTAGAGGAAATATGTAAACAGGCATATAACTTTATACTATTGTCAACTGGAATGGTGAGAAATATACACATGTAGGAATATTCACTTTGTAAGCTAAATAACATGTGATTGAATGTATAAAAGAAATTGAAGTAAAAAGAAAATTAAAAAAGGAAATTAAAGTCAAACTGATTTAAATCTAAAAAGAATTCCATTTAATTCCTATGTCCTTTTAAATTTCAGAAATGAGCCTCATATGAAAAGAGGAACATTTTTTATATTCTATAGTGGCAATGAACTTCTTTAAAAAGTTAAGTGTGTTTCATGAATGTACTTCAAGGATCAATGTCTTTTTATACTCCCTAGCATTCTTTTTTTTTGAGAGGTTTTCGCTATAGGGCACGTGCACTCGCCAGACAGACAGAGAGAGACAGAGAGACAGAAAGCGAGAAATTACCCCCCAGGGGGAATGGCCACACCGCAATCCCTTCTCCATTCTCCTCTCGGGATCTTGGGCACGCACGCACACGCACCTGGCATGAGTTCTAAGCCACCGGGTCCGGGATGCGAACCACAGTCGACTACATGGGAATCCAGTGACATAGCCATTACACTAACTGCTAGTTCCCTCCCTAGCATTCTTTAAGAATGTTACAATACTCTACAAGTTAGATTGAACATATGAAATTGTCATATTTGAGCATTGTTGAGCTAAATCAACAAAATGTTTCAACCTCATACATTATCTCAATTATCCTTAGAACTATATTATAGGTAGTTACTACTATTGTTTTTTTTTTTTTTTTTTTTTTTTTTTTTTTAGAGAGATTTTTGAGAGAGATTTTTGCTATTGGATGTGTGTGCCTCCCAGTGAGAGACAGAGACAAAAAGCGAGAAATTGCCCCCTTGGGGTGTGGTCACGCCACAATCCTTCTTCCGCCATTTTCCTCTTGGGATTTTGGACGTGCACATACATATGCCCACTGTGAATTTTAAGCTGCTGAGTCCAGGGGTCAAACCATGGTCAGCTATGAGGGAGCAACATAACCATTATACCATCTACTGGTCTCAGTCTTTTTACAGATAAAGAAATCAAGGCTCAGGAAATTACTTTATCTTGAGTCTAAAACAAGATAATGATAGAAAGATGATTTTTACAAATAACTTGTATTATGGGGCCCAGCAGGTAGCAGAGTGGTTAAAACTCTGAACTCCCATGTGGTCAACCACCATTTGAGTCCCGGGCCCAGCAACGTGAAACTCACACTTGGCGTGTGTGCATGCATGTCCAAAAAATCTTGAGAGGAGAATGAAGAAGAAGGGATTGTGGCAAGGCCATACCCCAAGGGGATGATTTCTCACTTTCTTTCTCTCCATTTCTCTCTGTTTCTCTGGAGAGTGTACATGCCCTATAGCAAAATATCTCCAAAGGGGGAAGGAAAAAAAAACAAACTTAACTTTTATTATGCATATTTGAAGATTAAAATATGATGTTATGGGATAAACATAGTAAAATGATTATAGTGAAGTATATGACCATATCCATCATCTCACAAAGTTATTTTTGGTGACAAGATAAAATCTGTTCATTTAACAAAAATCCCTAATACAGTACAATTTTGTTAAGTGTAGTCCTAATGTTGTACATTAGATCTCTGAATTTGTTCATCCTACATATATGCTGCTTTGTATCCTTTAAATTACATTTGCCCATTTCTTTTCCTCTATGCCCTACCCTGCCTCTGGTAACCACTGCTTTATTCTCTATTCCTTTATATTTGTGTAGTTGACCTTTTTTGTTAAGATTCTACATGTAAATGAGATCATGCAATATTTTTCTTTATCTGGCTCATAAGTGAACTTCAAAAATTTCTTAGAAGAATGGAATTAAAGTACAAGTTTTTTTGGTGCAAAAACTGAAATCCATACATATTTTTTTCTTGATATGCCTTTTCCATGAACTTTTTGAAGACCCTCTTATATTTCACTTAGCATAACATTTTCTAGGTTCATCCTTTAGATTCATTTGTTGTGGCAAATGGCAGGATTTCTTTCTTTTGTTTAGACAAATAATATTTCATCACACATACACACACCACATTTTCTTTTTGTTTGTCAATGGACACCTAAGCGATTTCCATATCTTGGCTATGTGAACAATGCTACAATGAACATAAAAATGCAGGTATCTTTTTGAGCTGGTGATTTCATTTCCTTTGAGTATATAATAGAACAAGGATTGCTGGGTTATATGGTAGTTCTATCAAGGAGGATGAATCAATCACAGAATGGCCGAATTCCAACTTAAATGATTTTCTACGATAGTACTGCTTCTGGCACTTTCCAATTCATTTAAACAATGTAAGCATAAGGCACACCCATGGTAATGGTGTAAGTCAACTTTCAGTCACAGAAGAGAAGAGCAGTGTTGATAGATATGTTATTTAGATTACACTAAATGAGAATACGTAAATTGAGAAAGAATGAGAAAAGTAGGAAAGTTTGAGGATCAGAAAGAAATGTAAATTTTGTTATCTGGTATAGCTATAAATGTTATTTTTGGCAGTTGCTGCAAATTAATAACTATATACAAATAGCACATGAGTTAGTAACCATTTACTGATTTACTATGTGACTTTGAGCAAATTACTTTTTCACTTTGAACCTCAGTTTATCCTCTGTAAAATGAAGGGTTTGATTTATATAATCTTTAAGGTCATTTTCACATGGAATTATTTTTTGAGAAAGATTTTTGCTATAGGGTGCCTATGCTCCCCAGAGAGACAGAGAAAGAGAGAAAGTGAGAAATCACCCCCTGGGGGATGGCCATGCTACAGTCCCTTCTCTGTTCTTCTCTCAGGACTTTGGGCACACAGACACATGTGCATAACATGCGTTTCAAGTTGTAGATCCAAGACTTGAACCATGATCAACCATGTGGGAGTCCAGTGCCTTAACC
Source organism: Tupaia belangeri chinensis (assembly GCF_000334495.1). Classification (NCBI taxonomy): domain Eukaryota; kingdom Metazoa; phylum Chordata; class Mammalia; order Scandentia; family Tupaiidae; genus Tupaia; species Tupaia belangeri. The sequence continues at coordinate 2,921,911 of NW_006205516.1, forward strand.
ACTATGCCACATACTAGCCCCTCACAGAATATTTTAAGTCTGCTAGAAGCCTATGAAGTTTAACCCTTTAGGTTCTTTTATGTAGTATTCACTAAATATATCTTATGTATTAAATGGATGAAAAAATATTATCAAAATAAAATGCATAAATGTTCATGCTTTTAGTCTTATTCAAACAATTATTGGGAATCTGCTGTGTATTGATCACTTTTCCACCTTGCCTAGGACTGGTAATGTGTGGGTCGAGGCATGTGTTGGAGGGGAGCAGGTGATGATCATGGTCAACATGAAAATAAAATACACAAAAGCAATTAGATATTATTCCAGCTCTCAAAAGGTAGAAAATCTTATTGGAGAAATTGAATCAATGCAGAAGGAGAGAACTAATCAATTTTAAAAATTAACATAGTAACATAAAGTAAGTTCTGTGATACGCTTTTGAATCTCTTATACCTGCCACTTAACTGTAATTTTGAGTAAGTCAGGGCCTCAGTATTCTCATGTAGCAAGCTGTTAAATGGAATTTAAATTTTTGTCTCAGTTCCCA
>NW_006205516.1:2923021-2924436 GCF_000334495.1 Tupaia belangeri chinensis
ATATATATTTTTTTCACACTATTTCTCACCCTCCGCCATTTCCCACCTTCCTCCCATACTATCTCTGGTATCTACAGTTGCTTTACATTCTCCCCCTGCCCCCACATTTTATTGATTCACAAAATATATTAAATAACTACTTTCAATAGCAAGGTCAGCTGATATATACATATCTGTGAATATATGTCTGATGTTAGGCATGGAACTCTGAGCAGAATGAATATACTATAAAGTAGCTCCTAGCTGATGTTATATAGCTTACTGTGGTCATTAAATAGGGATTTTTAAATAATTTTTTTAATTTCAAGAAAAGCAGTTTTAACTTTAACAAGTCAAAATCAAAGAAATGCTAAGAGAGCTTTGCTTGAAACTTAAAACCAAGAAACAGATTAGGATTCTGTTCAAATAGTAGGTACATGAACCTATCAGCAGCTCAAGACAAAACAAAAATCCTTAAATCCATAAAACAAAGTGCAGAAAAAGATCAGTAATGTTTTAGTCAAAAGTAATAAAATTCTACTTCACCAGTTAAGTCTCATGTACCCTATCTTCTGTTGTGGTCTCATTTCTCCGATTAAATTCTGGGATATAATATTCAACTCCAGACTTGTTTTACCATTAAGTTGGCCATTTTCTTAGTTGTTTTTGAGCTCTTATTTTGTGTATATTTAGTTCTCCTGGTATAGTAGTCCCTTCAGAACTTCTTGGAGAGCTGGTCTGGTGTTGGCAAATTCTTTCAGGTGTTGTTTATCTGAGAGTGTCCTTGTCTTTTCTTCCCATATGAATGATAATCTTGCTGGGTACAGTATTCTTGGTTGAAATTGCTTTTCCCTTAACATTTTGAATATATTTTCTTAGTCTTTCCTTGCTCACATTGAAACTTGAAAGACAGATAAGGTACATGAGACTGAACTAGTGAAGTAGAATCTTATGAGAGATCCGCTGTGAGCCTGATGGGTTATCCCTTGTGGGTAACTTGACGTTTCTCTCTCATCAATCTCAGTATCTTGTCTTTGTCTGTGGTTTTCGTAAATCTGGCTATAATGTGTCTTAGAGAAGATCTTCTTGAGTTGATTCTATTTGGGGTCCTTTGTTATTTTTTAGGACTGGATCTTTGAATGCCTCTCTAGGTTTGGAAAGTTTTCTTCCACGATTTCATGGATACCCTGTGAGTCTCTTTGCCTTCTGGGATACCAATTATCCAGAGGTTTGGACGTTTGAATGTATCTAGTATTTCTTGTATATTACGCTCATTTTTTGGATAAATTTCTCAGTCTTCATTTTTCTAGGCCAATGATTCTATCTTCTATATCTGAGATTTGATTTTCTGTATGATCTAGTCTGATTTTAATACTTTCAAGGGAGATTTTGACTTCTTGTATTATAGCCTTCATCTCTAACAGTTCCATCTGATT
>NW_006205516.1:2924992-2925911 GCF_000334495.1 Tupaia belangeri chinensis
CCCACCCTCTTCCCAACCTATATCTGGTATTCACAACCATTTACTGTGTTTCTATGTCCTTTAGTCATTCCGTTTTAGACATAGAGTGTGGACATTTGGTATATATTAAGTGGAGACATATAATATCTCTCCTTCATAGCCTGTCTTGTTTCGCTAAGCAGTAAATCTTCCATATTCATCCACTTTATGTCAAAAGCAGGGTCTTGTTATTTTTTATGGCTGAGTAGTATTCCAGAGAGTATAGGTGCCACAGATTTTCAATCCATTCATCTGTTTGTGGGCATTTGGGTTGGTTCTGTGTCTTAGCAATTGCGAATTATGCTGCAATAAATATCAATGTGCAAGCACTTTTCTGATTAAAAATTCTTCTGTCCTTTGGGTACATACCAAAGAGTTGGATTGTTGGGTCATATAGAAGTTCTATTTGTAGGTTTTTGAGGAATCTCCAAATTGTTCTCCACAGTGGCTGAACCATTTTACATTCTTGAAATTTAATCTGAGTGTTCAGAGGTGTGCACAAGGAGGTGATCTGCAACCACCTGTTCTGTTTTTCACTTGTTGTGCATCAGATTTAGTGGCAATTGGGGAATATTCTAAACCTAATCATATTCAGATGTTTGGATACTGTTCGTTTTGATCTGTCTAGACAGTGTGGAGGCCACTAAAAATTAATCTGGAGGGAGAAGTCTCAGCACAATATCTTTTGTTTTTATTTCCTGAAAGCAATATTTCACAGCTCTAGTTCAGTGGCTATCCTTTTTTATTTAATTTTTTAACTTTTTTTTTTAAGAGAGAGAGAAATTTTTTCCTATAGGGTGCATGTGCACTTCTGGAAAGTCAGAGAGAGAGAGAGAGAGAGAAACAGAAAGTGAGAACTCATTCCCAGGGAGGATGGTCATACAGCAATCCCTTCTCCTCC
>NW_006205516.1:2926227-2940206 GCF_000334495.1 Tupaia belangeri chinensis
AATCCCTTCTCCTCCATTCTCCTCTCGGGATTTTGGGCACGCACGTACACGTACCCTGCATAAGTTCAAGCCTCCAGGTCCAGGACTCTTACTGCAGTCTACTAAATGGGAGTCCAACGACACAGCCATTACGCCACCTGCTAGTCCCAAAGGGGCACTAAAGTTTGCCGACCAGAAAGTCAAGGGATTCTTCCTTCCAGTGTCTGCCTCCAGTGAAGTAAAGGGTCTTCTTGGTACTCAATACTCCCATGACACTAGAGTGGAGTATGGAGAAAATGTTTGAGAATGTTTTGATAGGCAGCCTCTGGCATTTAAAGGGAACAGAGTTAGGATACAACTGCACTTCCTCCAGTCAGGGGCAAAGTTTCAGTGTTTTCCTTTTGAAGAAGAGGATACCAAAGGAATGAACTCTATTAAAACTGTCCTCTAAGAAGATTACCTTCTGGGGAAAGGTAAGCCCAGCAGAAAGAGACCATTTGAAGGGAAGAGGGGTACCATTATCGTATATGAACTGAAAGGGCGTAAAAATAAGTCAACTAAGGACTGTGTTGCCAGCCCTGTTAAGGAGTACTCATCAGAGTTATGTGGCAAGTTGCAAAACAGCTCTTATAATATACCATAAGATAACTAGCCAGTACTTGGGCATCTATCACAGGAAAGGAATAATATATCAGCCAAGTAAGACCTTTGTCTTTCTTCTTACCCCTTCCTGTCCGTTCCATATCCACCCCCATGGAAGCAAAATGAAGGCAGTATAGAGAGTAGAGAAAGAAAAATAGAAAAGCAAGGTGGTAAATGAAAAAGAAAGCAGTTCCACCTTCCTTATAGCTAATCTATGAAATTTGGTAGCCAGGCCCAAGCTGGAATTTGAAAGAAGTTTTAAATTAGATGAGCAATGGAAGTTTAAATGTAAGTTAGGAATTGGCAATGGTAGAACAGCTCTGTAATGCTGAACCCACCCGGGAAGGCCCTGGGTTCACATCCAGAGGTCTTCCTGTGCATGCCAGGTCCATGTATGTGCCTGTGATCAGGAATGACTGAAGCTGGGATATATTGCAGCATCAAGCTCCTGTTGGGGATGCTTTGCTCACTCTCGCTCTCTTTCTCTCTCATGGAAGAAATAAAACAAACTTAGAAAATATAGATCAGGTTGGACTTTTTTCTGAATTTTAATTTCTGTTAAGCCATTGTTACTTCATTAAATATTCTATAAAACTGTTAAATGCTACTGAATTGTTAAAGTGAAGAGTTTCCACATTTAATTTTTCAATGGACAAAAATTGTATATATTTATTATTACAACACAATGTTTTGAAGTATGTATGCATCGTGAAATGACTCAATTAGGCTAATTAACAGTAAGTTCCAGAGAGCTATTGTACAACATGGTGACTATACTTAATCCCAATGTACTGTATTTTGAAACAGATTGAGCTTTTTAATTACTGTAACTGAAACTATTGGGTAACCCCTACATTTACCTGAAAGGTTAAGGGAACTTCTTGGGACCAGCAGTTAGTGTAATGGCTATGTCGCTGGACTCCCACGTAGTCGACTGTGGTTCGGGTCCCGGACCCGGTGGCTTAAATTTATGCCAGGTGCGTGTGTGTGCGTGCCCAAGATCCTGAGAAGAGAATGGAGGGGGAGGGATTGTGGCGTGGCCATCCCCTCTAGAGGGTGATTTCTCACTTTCTGTCTTTCTGTCTCTCTCTGTCTTTCTGGAAAGCGCACACGCCCTATAGCAAAAACCTCTCAAAAAAAAAAAAAAATGAAAAAAAAAAAAAAACAAGAAAAAGAAAAGAAAAGAAAGAAAGAAAAAAAAACGTTTAAGGGAATGAACTGCTTGAAATATCCAGGTGATTGAAAAAGACATTTAACAGACTTTTGAAAAATTTGAAATCAGCAGTAGGAGAACAATAAAATCACTTCCTGTATAGTACTTAAGCCTCTATCACAGGAACAGTATAACATACTAGCCAAGTACATTATGAGGGGACATTAAAAGTTTCATGGGAAAATGGAATTAAAGTTAAGAGCTTATTTTGGTGAAAAATATTTTTGTAATCCATACATTATTTCTTCTATTATTTTCTTATTTTTAATTGATAGAGGGAGTATGCACTCACAAGAAAGAGAGAGAGAGAGAGAGGGCAAGCAAGTGAGCGAATATCTCCTCAATGGGGTGTACCCATACCACAGTCTCTTTTCCTTCATTTCTCCTTCCCATAAAGATTTTGCACATGTGCTTGCTGTGTTTTCCAGGACACCCAGGGCTGAGGTTTGAACTGCAGTTAACTATGTGAGATCTGACTTCCTTTACCATTGGGTTATGGAGCCAGCTCCATTGTTTTTTTTGTTTTATGTAATATGTATTTTCTATGAATTTTTTTCCTTTTTTATTAGAGATTTTGCTATAGGGCACGTGTGCTTGCCAGAAAGACAGAGAGAGACAGAGAGATAGAAAGAGAGCAATCACTCCCCAGAGGGGATGGCCACGCTACAATACCTTCTCCTCCATTCTCCTCTCGGATTTTGGGCACTCAAACACACGTGCCAGGCGAGAGTTTAAGCCACCAGGTCCAGGACTCGAACCATGGTCGGCTACATGGGAATTCAGTGACATAGCCATTACACTAACTGCTGGTCCCTATTTTCTATGAATTTTTTGAAGACCTCCTCATATTGGAGGCCAATAATTCAATGAATTAGTCTCTCTCTCTCTCTCTTTAGAGGCTCCCTCCTGAGACAGAATGAGTGAGCACCCCCTTATATGGTGTAGTCACACCAAAGTCCATTTTCTTTCTTTTCTCTATCGTATCATGAATTTAGGCACATGCCTGGAGTATTTTTAAGAGGCCAGGGCCCATCATGAATATATGTACATGCCTGGAGTATTTTTAAGAGGCCAGGGCTGCAGCTGCCATGTAAGATACAGCCCTCTATGTCCAGGGCTTAACTGCTACACTACAAAGTGGCCTTTTCCCAGTTTTTAAAATAAAGGAATGGGAATAGACGTATAATGTCTCCTCTAGATAAATTGTTCTCTGTATGCTGAAAGAATTGAACATTATGATCCATGATAGAAGAAAATCTAAACACAGTGAGGTGGTTAGGGAAGGAGGATTTCATGCAGATGATAGTGAATAAGAAGTGGAATTTGGATTGCTGGGGGAGGAAGAAATAGTAGAAATAATCATAATGACTATTGGGACTGTTATAAGAAAAAGTGATTGTTAGTTAAGTTTTTTGTGAGGTTTGCAATGTAATTTGTATATATGATTCAGGATTTCAATGGTATAAAATAGACTACAGTTAAAATTGCTTGTTTTTTCTCAGCTTGAAATTAGAATATAACACATTGCAATGGAGGGAGTGGGGCAAAGACTCTTTAAATTTTGGAACCTTTAAAATGGTGACTATTACTGAGCCCTGACCTTATTTTATAACCAAAAGGATGGTTTCTGGGAAAAAAAAAAGAAAAAAGTCTGCTAACCTAGCTTTTCTGGCAGATGTCTACATTAGTGGAAGATTTAGTCACTGTATAGATCAGATTCATTTGATTTCTAGAATATAAATTCCTGCTTCCCAGAACAATTGCATAAGTAAGGCAAGAGGTTTTATAGAGGGAAAGAAGTAACAAAGGGCCAGCAGATGGCATAGTGTTACAGTGCTGAACTGCCACAAGACTTGACTGCAGTTTGAGGTCCAGACTGTTTGCTTGAAAATCATGCCAGGCACATGCGTGTACGTGCCCAAAATCCCAAGAGGAGAATGGAGGAGAAGGAATTGTAGTGTAGCCATGCCCCCTGGGGGGTGATTTCTCACTTTCCATTTGTCTGTCAATAGTCTCTGTCTCTCTCTGGTGAACACACATGCCCTGTGGCAAAAACCTTTAAAAAGCGTCACTAAGTAAGAAAATATGTTCTTCTTCACTTGCCACTGACCCCCAGGATAGCCACTGACCCCTAGGATAGAGTATAATTTGACAGACTTTCTGAGAACTTGGGAAATATACTAAGGACTAAGCTTCTACCCACAATAGTGAAGGACTACTTTATAACTGTATAGTCAGAGTCTGTTATAGTTTGAATTATCTTCCCTGCAAATTCATATGTTGAAATCCTAATCCTTAGTACCTCAGAATGTGACTATACTTGGAGATAACCTCTAAAGAGGTAACTAAAGATAAATGTGGTTATTGGAGTGGGCCCTAGTCCAGTATGACTGGTGTCTTCATAAAAAGAAAAAATTACTTAACAAAAATCAACTCAAAATGGATCAAAGATCTAAACATAAAATATTAAACTACAAAACTGCTGGTGGAAAACACAGGGAAAACTCTGGGAGACTTTGGAGTAGGCCAAGACTTCTTAAAGAAGACTCCTAAAGCACCAAATATAGACAAGTGGGACTACATTAGGCTAAAAAGTTCCTGCATATCAAAAGAAACAATAATTAGATTGATGAGGCAACCCAAAGAGTGGGAGAATATATTTGTAAACTATGTCTCAGATAAGGGACTGATAACCAGACTATACAGGGAACTCAAGCAGCTTACCTAAAAAAATAATTAATTAATTGATTAAATTTAATTAAAAAAATCCAATTAAAAGATGGGCAAATGAACTGAACGAACAACTCTCTAAGGAAGTTATAAAAGTGACCCAAAAGCACATGACAAAATGCCCAACATCTCTTATCATAAGGGAAATGCAAATCAAAACTACAATGAGATAAAATTTAACCCCACTTAGAATGGCTAAGATTAAAAAAAATCAAGAGTGATAAGTTCTAAAGAGGCTGTGGTGAAAAGGGAACCCTGTAGTTGCCTCAGAAACCTACAAGTAGAGCTCCCATTGAGCTACCCAGTAATTCTATTCTTGGACATTTTCCCAGAGGATAGGAAAACCCTCAGTTGGAAAAACACTTTGCCCATCCATGTTTATTGCAGCATTATTTACAATCTCTAAGATGGAATCAGCACAAATATCCAAAAATGTGGTACATTTACTCTGTTGAATACTACTCAGGCATAAAAAACAATGAGACCCTGACATTTGATATAAAGTGGACCAATGTGGAAGACTTAATGCTAAGCAAAGGAAGCCACACTGTAAAAGACAGGCTTTGTATATCTCTGCTTAATATGTACCGAATGTCTGCACTCTATAGCAGAAACTGAAAGATTGGAAAGTATAATAGCTGAGAGAGCAACTGTAGATACTAGAGACAGTATAAGAGGGTATGGATAATAGGGGGTGGGAGGGAGATGATCAGAGAAAAAAACAATACAGTTAATAGACACAAAAATGTAAAAATATCTGCTAATGATAATGCATATGGTAATATCTTTGACTTGACCATCATGCATTGTATTCATGCTGGAAAAAAACATGTTGTATACTGTAAAGATGTACAACAATTAAATGTAAATAAAACAATACAATTAAAAAACAAATAAAAAGAAGAAGAAATTAGGATTTTTCTACAGAGAGAAAAGACCATGTGAAGACACCAAGAGAAGACAGACACATTTAAGCAAAGAAGAAGAGAGAACTTAAAGGAAACTAACTCTGCTGACATCTTGATTTGAGACTTCTGACCTCCAGGATTGTGAGAAAATAAATTTCTGTTGCTAAATCACCCATTCTGTGGTACTTTGTTATAGCAGCCTAATATATTAGCAGGACTAATAGAGGTCTTCAAAAGATCTGTATTATTTTGATTGTCAATACTTATATCAAATATTAAAACTGGTTTGTCTATTTGAATGTTTCTTTTCCAGTCAGAGTGCTTTGGTCACTTTGGTAGTCACCAACTAAATCTTTATCTGACACATACTTTATTAACCCCTCTGTGAAGTAGGACCTTGGGTGATATGAAGCACAGATATACATGTTGCACTCAGGCATCTCATAGTCTATTGGAGGAAACTGTGTAATTGTAATATAGTATTAAAAATGCTGCAGCATATTGTGCCAGCTGGTGGGTGGTGTGATAGTTAAGGTGGATAGAATCCATGTGACTGACTGCATGACTGGCGTCCTGGACCCAGCAGCTTGAAGAAACACATCAGGTGCATGCGAATGTGTGTCCAAAATCCCGAGAAGAGAAAGGAGGAAAAGGGATTGTGGCATGGCCATCACTGACCTCTCTAGTCAGGACATATGCCCTATAGCAATTTTTTTAAATGCTGCAATATGTACACATAGGGTATTGTGGGAACACAAAGAAGATGCATTTAACCCAGCCACAGGGCTAGGGGAACAGGAATAAGTAAGAATTATCCAGGGGGCAATAAAGGCTGAAGAAATTGCAGGCAGAGTGAATCCTGGGGAGAGATGAGCAAGCAGAGTTTATTCAAATAACTAGAAACAGTAGTGAAAGATGAAGCTGGACATGTCACCTGAGGCCAAACCACTGAAAATTTTTTATGTCATGCTAAGAAATTTCAGTTTCATTTTGAAGTCAATGGAGAAGTGTTGGGAGATTTCATCAGAGGAATCAGAAGACCAAGAGTTCATGTTAGAACATAAAGAGGGAATGATAACATGGGCATGCTTAGAAACACAGAATATTGAAAGAGAGTTTGAGTTGAGGACAAGATGAAAAATTTCATTTTGTATATGCTGTTTGTATATTACTGGGGTTTTTTTATTTTTATTTTTATTTATTTATTTATTTTTGTCTGCTTAGCTGCTATTACAGAATACTGTGGACTGGGTAATTTATTGGGTCGTCAGAAAACTCATGATGTGTTTTTCCTTGCAAAAATGCGTCATGAATTTTCTGATGACCCAATATGTTATATAATGCAGAAATTTATTGTTCACAGCTCTAGAGATTGAGAAGTCCAAGGCCAAGGCCCCAAAAGATTCAGTGTCTGATGAAATCTCATTTTCAAATGAGGTGCTTTTTAGCTGTGTCGTTACATGGTAAAAGGGATAAACAAGCTCCCTGGGATCTCATTTATAAGGGTCCCATTCATGAGGGTGGACTCCGGTGACTCAGTCATCTCCCAAAGGCCCCATATTCTAATACCAGTACATTGGGGATTAGATTAAATTTCAACATGTGAAATTGGCAGGGAACACAAACATTAAGACCGGAGCACTGTTGGTGAGACATACAAAATGGTGATATTCTATAGCCCTTTGGAACTGGAGTTAAGGAGAGAGAAATAGGCTGGAGATCATAACTTTAGCTTATGTTGTTGTTAGAAATAAATTGTCTTTCATTCTTTGATGTGTGTGAGGACTGGCTACAGATCAGGAACCATCTGTAGACAACAGACATAATGCATACTCTGAAAAACAATGTCAAGGACTGGTGGAGGGAAGGAAATTTCAAGAGAAGATACTAAGACCCTAATAAGGACATTTCAAAACCAAAATGTGGAGATAGAGTTAATGTGGAATGTCTTGTTATAAAATGGGTCAGAGGGACATGAATTGAGTTTCAGGCAAGTTCTGCAAGATCTTTCAAATCCCTTCCTTATGTAATGTGGTTTCTATTTGGCTTCATATGCATATATATCAGTGTTTGGCAATACCTAAGATACCTCTATAGCAGTCCAAATTTGGAGTGTAAGATTTTTTTAAATGACAGGCATCAACCCTCAGAAAATCAAGTAATTGGTATTGAGGGATACTAAAGAGATGGTGTGAAGGAGAAGAATATATCACTGCTAATTACAATTAACCTTTAATGTTTTCTTCTGGATAAATGAGAGGAAAGAGTAAAGGAAGACAAAAATCAACAAGCTCTTTTTTAAACTTTTACTTTCAATTCTGTTATGTGACTGTATTCAAGTCTATATTTAGGCTATTTTTTTTTTGTGGAAATTTCATTGTCTCCTAAGTCCATTAGACAGTGAAGAGTGAGATATAGATTGGACAGTCAAACTAGAGAAGTCATCACAGTGGAAAAGCCATAAATGGTGAGAATAGAGAGGATGTCCAAGCTTTGCCTTAATTAGTGTTTAAATTAAGGTGATGGTAGAGAATTTTTGTCACATCATTTATCATGGACAGACACTAAAGAACTGGAAGTATATAAACCTAATTGCCTGTTTCCCTTGAAGTGTTTTATTTTGTTGTCTATGTTTATTACTTGGAGCATTATTTACAGATCTTTTGTCTGTCCTTTCTCACAGAAATGTGATAGAGGCATCTCTATATATTTAGAAATGATTTTCAAGTTCTGACTTTTCTACTGAACATTACCTTAACTACTGACCCTGGAAATACATTCAATTGATGAGGTTGATGAATTCCAGGAAGTAAATGTTATTATACTTAATTTCCAGGATAGGAACAAAAATAATGCAAGATGGGATAATATTTATAGAAAATTTAATTTTCAGGGATAGTGTTGGGATAGACTGAGTCATGTATAAGTTTTAATAAAGGTGTAGGACAGAGAGATAAGTAAACACCTTGTCTTTGTCAATATTCAGAGAAAAAATCTAGTCAAAAACTTTATACTCTGGTGGAGCAAAAACTCTATGGTTCCTGTGCTGTCATAGCCTAGAGCTTTTCCTAGGCCTTAGCTGAGAGAAAATGGAAATGTTGAATCAAAGGAGTTGGCAAGATGCTAAGAAAAACCCAGACAAAAAACAGCACATTGAGTAGTCAGAAAAGAGAAAGTGAACTGAAAAACAAACGTTTCCCTCAATTAACTACTGCAAATGCCATAGGGAGAACAAAAATAAATAGATATTTCTACTTCAAAATATATTGTCCCTTTGAGGGTAGAAGGTGGCATAGTTAATGTGCTGGATTCCATATAGCTGTTTGCATGGTTAAAGTCCTGGACCCGGAGGCTTGAAAATCATACCAGGTACATGTGTATACATGCTCAAAATCCTGAGTAGAAAATGGAGGAGAAGCAATTGTGGCATGGCCATCCCTCCTAGGGGTTAATTTCTCACTTTCCCTCTCTCTCGATGTCTCTCTTTGGAGAAGACACATGCCCTATAACAAAAAACAAAATCAACAACAAAAAATTGTGTCCTTTTGGGACCAGTAGTTAGTGTAATGGCTATGTCACTGGACTCCCACATAGTCGACCGCGGTTCGCGTCCCGGACCCGGTGGCTTAAACTCACGCAGGCTGCGTGTGCGTGCATACCCAAGATCCAGAGAGGAGAATGGAGGAGAAGGGATTGCGGCATGGCCATCCCCCCTGGGGGGTGATTTCTCACTTTCTGTCTCTCTGTCTCTGTCTGTCTGGCAAGCGCACACGCCCTATAGCAAAAACCTCTCCAAAAAAAAAAAGTGTCCTTTTAAGTAACCTCCATCTCTTTTGTTACAATTGTGTTTTACCTTTGTTCCCTGTCTTGTCTTATAGAAGCAACTTGTAAATTCCTTTTATTTACATATTTAGTCATGCAAACCCAATAGCCTTGGAATGTTCATGAGTTTGAGTTGTCATTATGATTTTGGGTTTCTTTGGGTTGATTGTCTTTCCCAGAAAAGAAATAAACATAAAATTTCTTTGGGTATATATATATAAGTGGGTTTGGCTAAAACAACATTCTGGTATTCATATCAGTTAGCCCTACATGCTTACAATGGTGCATGCACCTATTTATATATTTGTTCATATAGCATCATTTATTGGGTTGCTTTTATTTTATAGGCATTCTTTGGTACTGAGAGTTCAACGTAATACAAATCTTGCCCTTAAAGTGCAAAGCATTTGTTGAGGATAATTTTACTTCTAAGAGTTCATAATTGCCATAAAACAATCTCAGTCCCTTATGCTATTCCTTTTCATGTTGCAGTTGCCTTTTTTTTTTTTTAAATGAAAGTGCATTTTATCATCTTTTCTTTAAGGCCCTTAAGGAGAGTTCATCTTGAAATTACAAGTGATAGATATCAAGTGAACTCTAAAACCTAGTAGTAAACAATATCAATGTTCAGGGGTTAGTTGTTGGTTTTGGTTTACTCACTTCAATTTAAAAACAATAGTGAGATTCTATCAGACAAATAACTTTTCTAGATCTCATATTTGATAAACCTTGATCAAGGTAGTTCCACAGGCCCAAAATTAGGGATGGAGAGCTGCAAAATATTCATAAAGTTTCTTTATGAAAAAGTGCCCTAATTACAGCCTAAACTAATCTCCAGAGCTTGTCCAGAGCTTACTTCAAATTTATAAAATATTACATCAGTCATCTTGCAGAGGCAAGAGTCTTTTGACAAGGAATACATTCAGAGGAGCTCAGTGTTTGTGACTGTTCACTTGGTGACTCTAAGTATTACAGTGATTTGTGTCCAAGTCACTTATGTCAGCAATTTCCTATTGTAAGCATTTGATTTGGGCATCTGACCAGGGAAGACTGAAGTCATATAAACTGTTTTTGGATGCATGGTAGTGGATAAGAGAAATGTAACTTTTCTTGCTCCTTCAAATTGATATAGTTTATTGGAACTACTTCCCCTCCAAATAAGTATGTTCTCTCCATTACAAAATACTAAATTTTTGTGTTTTTACTCTTCTCCTTGACAAATCTTATCTTTACCTTCCATAAAATTGGTTAGAAACTGTCATCATTAGCTGCTATTTTTATTCTAAGCCAGGACATGGATGTGCAGCAGGAGGATTCAATAATCAGAAAATTATTGTTCTGAGGAAGCTAATTACATCTTTGTGGGGTCATTCGTGTTAGAGACTAACTGTTCATTCATAGTTCATTGACGTTGTTTGGGTCAAGTCCTTCACTTGCCTTCCACCTAAGCCCCTGTGGTTATTTTGATGCTGCCTTAAGGAACTCAATCAGTTTATCAATAAACTATTCACACAAAGAGCTGGAGCCAGGACTCTGAAGCAAAAAATGAGTACTTTCCCCTTTTGTTTCTTATTTTTCTTTTTGTAATAACAAGAGGAACAAATAACTCTTAATTGGCTAATGGTTTTTTTCATACCATAGTCCTTGCCAAAAGATGTAAGCCGGCAGGTTTGATGAATCTTATCCTTGTCATTCCTTATCCAATTGTGTTATTTAACATGAAGAGCCTTTACTGGCGAGCTTAATATTTAGTGATGTGCAGTTGGTTTCATTTTACCCTGTCAGCCTGAGAAACAAGCCACTCATTCCAGTGAGCAAGCATCTTTCCCTTGCAGTGACCTTGGCATGACTCCTTACTATTTGAAAGTAATGATACCCTGGTGCCATTAATCTTTCCAGTGATGTTGTCTGGCCTCATGTAATGGTTACCAACCCTTGAGTTGCTCTAAGGAAATGAAGCATTATGCAAATTTGCACCCATTCCACTGAGGTCAACCTTTTCAGAATTTCCCCAGAAAGAATAATGCTGTATTCATGCTTACCCCTGCTTTATGAATGGAGCCTCTCAGGAGCTGTGTTGCCCTTACTCGTTTTGCTCCATAGCCTGTATGACCTTCCCTGAGAGAAGGGCTCCGTTGCAGTGTAATTATATGACAAACCCAGTGCTGTAAGTTAATGTCTTACATCAGGGTAGGCATTTAGGGTACTGATAGGATTAAGGCAGGAAAAAAGAAAAAGAAATAGAAGTACCAATCCCCCACTTTAGCTATTTAGGATACTTATCTGGCTCCTAGTTCTTTGAAAAGCAAGCCTTTAGTCACACTAAACAAAGCCTTTAAAAGACAGAAGCAGTTTTCCTTACATTTCTTATTTCCATAATGGTAAACTGTTAAAGGATGAGTGGAAATTTCATTTCCTAGAGGCTTTTATATAGCTGTGCCAGGATATGTGAAAGTAATCTGTTCTAGAATATTGTTTTTCAGTTTCATAATTAGTCAAAAAGTATTATAAATCAGTACTCAGCTTTAAGAACAACAAATATTTGACAAGAGGTCATTATTTGCATTTCAGAAGTCTTCCCTTGATGAAGGAATTACAGGAAAATTTTCTTGAACTCTGCAGTGCATCCCTGAATTTACTTACAGATTATTAAGTGTTTGACAAAAAGTCTGATGGGCAGAAAAATTGAAAGTGCAGTGTTAGAAACCACTATTAAATTGAAGAATAGAAAACATAACACATAGGGAGTTACAATGACATCGACAGAAGATTATGCTCAATTAAAAACTATTGATTTATATATTGCTTTTGAGAAACTCAACTATTTTATTGAGGCCCCATATCCAGATTAAATGCTTTAACACTACCAAGCTCTGATGGCAGTTGCCAACTTGGAGTAAGGATTAAATATTAGGTCATCAGGAAAGTCATGATGTATTTTTTAATGTTTTTTTATGCAAAAAAATCATCATGAGTTTCTCAACAACCCACTATCTTTAGGAACTGCACAGACCAACCGTATGGTATTGGGTTGTCGGAAAAGTCATGACACATTTTTGCATAGAAAAGTATATCATAACTCTCCCGATGACCTAATATACATTATACTGGTTAGAAAAATGAACTTTAAAAGAATACTTGATTTGGGAACCCAGATTTTTACTTACTAGCTATCTAAATTTGGGCAGCATTTTTAATTATAATTTCTAATTTACATATAATAGTTGTACTTATTTATGGAGTACAGAGTAGTTTCCCAAATAAGTAAGCATTGTGTATTGATCAAATTGCTCCACAAACACATCCACAATCTCAAGTACTCATTGCCCCATATTCCTTACATCCACTCTTCTATCTTGAAGTATACATTGAATAGTCACCCACTAGCTTTACTCTACTATGCTGTAGCACTCCAGAACACACTCTGCCCATTTATTTGTACTCCCGTATCTATCATCCATTGAAATCACTTCACTTCTATGTTTCTTCATCTGTAGTGTGGAATAATAATAATAATAACAATAATAACACTTCTGGGCCAGCAGGTGGTGTGAAAATTAAGGTGCTGGATCCCACATGGGCGACTCCATGGTTTGAGCCCTGGACCTGGCGGCTTGAAAATCCCATCAGGCCCTGAGCATGTGTGGCCAAAAATCTCGAGAAGAGAATGAGAGAATGGAGGAGAAGAAATTGCAGCATGGCCATTCCACCAGGGGGCGATTTTTAATTTTCCTTTCTTGTTACTACCTCCCTGTTTCTCTGGTGAGCACATATGCCCTATGGCAAAAGCAAAAAAAAAAAAAAAAAAAATGAAAATAGAAACATTCCTTATGGCTACTAAAATTATTTAATGACCTGCTTCATTTAAAGTGGTTATTAGCATGGTACATAGTAACTACTTTAGAAATATTTGATACTATAATTATCATTATCTAATAATTACTACAAATAACATATGGAGAATAAAAATAGATGATTCTATTTAAATATATTTTATCCTTTTCATCTGTATCCTTTCCATCACAAATGGCACTTTACCTGTGTTTCCTGTATTACAAAAACAATTTATCAATTCCTTTAACTTACACATTTAGTCATGCTTTATCTTCACAGCATTTACTAAGGTAATAATTCTCAAATTTGAGCCTGCATCATATCACTTGGAGGGTTCACTAAAACATTACCAGAGATAGAAGGGTTTCTCATTAAGAAGGTCTGAGGGAGGCCTGAGAATTTGCATTTCTGAAAGTTCCTAGGTGCAATGCAGCTGCTATTGCTGGTCTAAGGACCACACTTTGAGAATCTCTGTTCTAAGTTTCTCAGAGTGGGTATTTCATGTATCTCTTTTGTGAGTGAGAAAAAATCAGTAACTAGCACATTGAACAATCAGAACTCATGGCATATAATCCGAAAGTATCTTTATTGTGGCTCTCACTGTGGATTCAAAATTATTCTGTAGTGGAAGACCTTCTTCTCATAGGTGGAAACCTTAACATATGGAGACTTCCAAAATACTCTCTTGGGGCAAGTTATCAATTATTAAGGCTTTAAGAGCCAATGCTTTGGCACTGCTAAGAGAATTGCCTCTAAAGAAAAAATGGGCTCAGTCATTCATTCCAGGTAAAAATAAAAGTAACAGAAAATTTTAAGATTTTATATATTATATATATATGTATAATATATAT
>NW_006205516.1:2940475-2946191 GCF_000334495.1 Tupaia belangeri chinensis
GAGTGCATACATCCTATAGCAAAAACCTCTCCAAAAAAAAAAAAAGGTAAAAATAAGGAAAGCATACCTGAAAGATTATCTGCCTCTGAAATCTGTGTGAGATGAAGTAACACTATCAGCAAAGGCAGTTGCACAAATGATTTCTGAAGCTCAAGTACTTGTGTCTGGTGACTGAGAGAAACATAAAGGCCTTTTATGGTCAAACTTATATGAAATAATAAGAATGATAAATACACTCTAGTCAGTGTTTCACTATATGATAATAATCTACAGCAATTAGAAAAGAAATTTCGACCCAAAGACTGGAGATAAAAACAGGGTTAGATAAAGCTGTGATTGATAGTGCTTATGAAGAAGAACAAAAAGAACTTGACCTGACTTAGAGTTAGTTAAAATTCATCTGAAGTTTAGGCAACAAATAGGTCTCTATCTTCCAAAGTGTTCTCCACATTTTAGGGAATAAAATAAATAGAAAATAGAAAAAATGACAAGTTAAACACTGAGACTGGAAATCTAGATTTATGAAGGTAAAAGAAAATAATTTAAGAATAAAATACTCCTGATATTTTCATGTGGAATAGTAATAAAACAAGCAAGAAAAAGAAGTAGGGAATATAGTTTTGTTGTCCTTGCTTAACTAACAAAAACAAACAATGTGAACTAACTTTTTTTTTTTCGAGGAGATAATCAATATTATTGTCTATCATTATGTTATACAAAAATCTAGAAATAATATATTTGTACAGAAAAACAAATGAATTGTAAATAAGAATACAGCAGGAAATTTTTGGAGAGGTTTTTGTCATAGGGCGCGTACGCTCGCTAGATAGACAGAGAGAGACAGAGAGACAGAAAGCGAGAAATCACCCCCCGGGGGGGATGGCCACGCTGCAATCCCTTCTCCTCCATTCTCCTCTCGGGATCTTGGACACACACGCACACGTGCCTGGCGTGAGTTTTAAGCCACCGGGTCCGGGACGCGAACCATGGTCGACTACATGGGAATCCAGCGACATAGCCATTACACTAACTGCTGGTCCCACAGCAGGAAATATTTTAAATTTTGTATTTCCTCCCATGACATTATAATAACTTCAAAGCACATGTCTGGCATCAGAGTAGATTTTGATTACTGGCTGAAGACTGCCATAAAATTGAATTTTTCAGTGTCTCCATGCTTTACAGGCTTTGACAAAACTTTTGGGGTCTTCAAGAAAAGCAATATATTCCTGGCATTCTAGGGCTGGGCTGAGTTCTACCAACTCATCTGCAAAAGTGTTGTCTACTCCTCGTTCTGCACGGAAATCCACTATATGGCTATACAAGGCCCAGTCCAAGGAATCTGTGTTGAGTGTATAATTAGTACCCTATTCAGACTTGCTGCTGATTTTGAAGCTAACTTCCCTGAAGGAGAAAAGGTCACTTTCAGCCTCCTCTTTGAACTAACTTTTGTTTCCCTATGGGTCTATTTTATGCCATATTACACTTATACTATCTCAAAAATGTTGTCCTTACTATGTGTCAGATACTATGCTAGGTGATTTACCTGTAATATTGTACTTAATAATAAAAGCATGTATGTATTATTCAGGGTAAGTGAGATAAGCTACTGTAATAATCCCACAGTATTCCATGCATAATACAATACTTTTTTCACTCATGTCTCAGCCTATTCAGATATTTGGTGAGTGCCTGTCCATAGAGTTCTACTTTAAACAGTGACTCAGGGACACAGGCTGTGTCTTAGTAATCCCATACCATATAAGACATTCTTAGAAATCTATGCTAGATTATGTACCTTCCGTCAGTCAACAAGTAAAGAAATAGAGCTTGGAGGATCACATAGTTTGTTCTCTGGACAGTTCTGGATATGGTATCCATTATTTCTGCCCATATTGCATTGGCCAGAACCCAGTCTAATGCCACAACCTAATATAAGAGAGGCTGGGAAATACAGTCTTCCTGAATGGTCATCTAGATGAAATGGAATCGTTAGCATCTAGGAAGTCTATGTCACAATATTAGGCATATATTTTACAGATAATGTAACTGAGGCTTAATGAATTTCAGGGATCTGGGAATGGGTATTAAATCCTAGATTCGAACACAAATATATATGATTTATGAAAGTACATATTTTCCAACACTCCCTTATAAACCAACAATTGAAAAAATATTCTTGAAATGTTCTAGATCTTTCTAAAAATATGCACAGGGAAAAAGGATGGTATGTGACCTATGATGATAAGAATAAGAAACAACTATTGATTTATTCAGGATTCATTGAATTTTCTGTTACTAACCCTCTTGAATTTTGTAGAGAAAAGTCTAAGTTGGTGAAGGCATAGGGAGGTTAGATTCATGTGAGCCTATCCTCAATATTTATTGCTACCTTAATCCACCCAGAAAACTGGTAACTGTCTGGAATAACAATTAGGGGCTATGTTTCTGACTGGTTTGCTGTGCTTGCTATCTTCCTTCCAACAGTTGACAGTATTTTTTTTATTGCTTTTCATTCTTCCTCTTTGTTATTGCTAGGCCACTGGATAAATCTATAGCAATACTTTAGCAAATGCCAAAGCATCTCTGCTGGATGCAAATCAAGTTGCCAAAGGCAGCCAAAGTACCACAGGCAGATATATAGCTTAATGTCTACTGCTCAGTACCATACCATATGTTTTTCCAGAAGTCAGGTATTTGTCATCAGCTTTCTTTGAGATGGGGAGGTTAGGAAGTGCCAGAATATGAGAGCCACATGATCAAATTTGTACCTCAGTCAAAGCAGGAAGCAGGCAGCATTTGTCTCTGCCTTTCTATGCCCTTTCCTTCATTCCTTCCCAGCATTGTCTTCAGAAACTAAAATCTCATCATTTCAGTTTCTAATGTTATCTATAATTCCTGCCAAAGTGGCCTTTAATTATTCACTGTACTTAGTATAAATTAGTTTAGCATTTCTATATTTCCTTCAAGCATTTGAGTCTTAAAAGATGATCAGTCTTGTTTTGTTAGGCCTGTGTGTTAGCAATTCTGAAACAACTTCATGTATGTATCAGAGTTGATCAAATAAATATAGTATATATAATAAAAGCCAGGTTTCTCACTGTCAGTGAAAGAAGTTACAGATAAATAATAAGGTAATGGTAGAATGAGCCTTGTGAAGTTGGACTGGAATCACTCAAAAGAATCAGTATTAATTCCTTTTTTTATTTCTGTACACACATATACATAGAGATAGACACAGAATAAATATAGAGCTTTGTTTTACATAAATATACATACGATGCACATATTTCCTAGTTATATCCACTGAAAGGACTAGAAAGAGGAATACCCCAGCAGCAATAAGTATATGGAACACACAGATCATGGATTCTAAATACTACTTTCTAATTAAATAAAACAGGGTTTCTTGGAAAAATGGTTGATTCTCAAGCTGGATTAGGAAAAATTCAAGATGTTTCTGGCACCAGGAAGTACAACACTGTTTTTCTTAAAAAAAAAATGGATGATGATATGTCTAAAGGATGTAGTAAACCTGGAAGAGTGTCCACTGGTGAAAACTGGATAATTTAAGAAAAGAAAAATAAGCATTTCATTATATTATACTCCAAAGACCAAAATAAATATCTCGAAGTTGATATTGATATAAATAATTGTTTTGTATCTTGATTATGGTGGCAGTTATACAAATCTACCTATGTGATAAGGCACTATAGATGTACACACACACATAAAAGACTGCATGTAATAACTACTAGTGAAGTTCATCGTTTAATTAATAGTTTATAGGAAATACTAAAGTTGCTACCTATAGTAATATTGTATCAATATAAATTTCCTAGTTTTGTTAACACACTATGTTTATCCATGATGTTATCTTTGGGGAAAATTAGGGAAGGATATATAGAAACTCATTATACTATTTTTACAACTTCTTGTGATTCTAAAATTATTTTCAAATTTTAGAGTTTTTTTTGAAAAATAATTGAATAACTGAGTAGGGGAGAAAAGATAAAACTCTTTTATACAAATTTAAGTAAAAATGTGGAAGGAATGACAGAAATAGAAAATACTTTAGTAATAATTTTTGCAGTCAAAATTCATTGGTGAATGCTAAAATTAGTAGGTAAAAATTGAAGGAGAAATAGAATATTCACAGATTCAAATGATCTCCCCCAAGGCATATATTAATTACAAAGAAAAACATAGCAAATTTACAGTAGAGAAAGCTGGCAGACATCACTTCAGCCAAGTGATCAAGGTTAACATTATGGGGATCAGCAGATGGTGTAATAGTTACGATGCTGGACTCCTACATAGTTGACCATGGTTCGAGTCCTGGACCTGGTGGTTGAAAACTCATGCTGAGCATGTGTGCATCAGTGCTCAAGATCCTGAGAGGAGAATAGAGAAGGAATTGAAGCATGGCCATCCCCGCCGGAGGGTGGTTTCTCACTATCTGTATCCCTGTCTCTGTTTCTATGGCGAGTACGCCCTATAACAAAAAATCTCTGCCTAAAAAAAACCTTAGCATTAAGTATCTTCTATGATAAACAGAGAAAGATATAAGACCTCTGTGATATTCTTCTCAGAAATTCATAACCTCAGGCTGACCAAGAGAAAACATCAACAAAGCCAAATACAGAGTTTGTCTGGCCAGTACTCCCCAAAAGTGTCAAAGCCATGAAAGATCAACTAACTGTCACAGGTTATAGTAGGCTAAGGAGACAAGTTGACTAATATATTATGGGTACGAAATTTGATCCTAGTATAGAAAAAGGACATTAGTGGAAAAAGTGATAAAATTTGAAAGACGTCTATAGGAAATAGTATTGTATCAGTTTCTCATTTTTTAATGTAATTTATTTATTTATTTTGGATTTTTTGAATTATTTATTTTGCATTTATTCACTGAACTTCATCACAGCATATAAGATACAGTTTCCCATACAGAATACACTGTATAGCGCGGTTTAATGTAATTTATTTATTTATTTATTTTTGATTTTTTAAATTAATTATTTATTTTGCATTTATTCACTGAACATCATCACAGCATATAAGATGCAGTTTCCCATACAGAATACACTGTATAGCAGCCTCTGGTATATGGAGTTGCTTTCCATTCCTTTTTTCTCACACATTTTGTTAGTTAACAAAATATCTTCATTGATCTAACTACTTTCAATAGCAAGTTCAGCTGATATATAATTATCTGTGCACAAACGTTTGATTTTAGGCATGAAATTGTGAATAGAATGAATATACTATAAAATAGCACCTAGCTGAAGCTATATAGCTTTCTATGGTTATTAAATAAGTATTTTTAAATATATTATTTAATATCAAGAAAAGCAGTTTTAACTTTAATAAATTAAAATTAAAAATGTTAAGAGAAATTTGTTTAAGACTTAAACCCAGGAAGCACATTAGGATTCTGTTCAAATAGTAGGTACATAGACCTGTCAACATCTCAAGAGAAGGAAAAAATCCTTATCTGTGGACTACAAAGCATAGAAAAAAATCAGTTATTATTTTAGTTAAAAGCCATAAAATTCTATTTCATCAGCTCAGTCTCATGTACTTAATCTAATTTCTGTTGTGCTCCAAACTTTCCGTTTAAATTCTGGAAGATAATATTCAACTCTGGGCTTGTCTCTACCATTAAGCTGGCCCTTTTCTTAGATTTTTTTTAACTCTTATTTCTGTGTGTCTG
>NW_006205516.1:2946430-2949969 GCF_000334495.1 Tupaia belangeri chinensis
TGTGTCTTGGAGAAGATCTTCTTGGGTTGATTCTATTTGGAGTCCTATGTATTTCTTGGGTCTGGATCTTTGAATGCCTCTCTAGATTTGAAAAGTTTTCTTCTAGGATTTCATGGGGTAGACTATCAAGGCCCTTATTGGTCTCTTCACCTTCTGGAATACCAGTTATCTGGATGTTTGGACATTTGATGGTATCTAGTATTTCTCGTATATTATTATCATTTTTTTGGATTATTTTCTCAGTCCTCGTGGTGGATTATTTTTAGGCCAGTGATTCTGTTTTCTACATCTGAGATTTGATAGTCTGTATGATCTAGTCTGCTTTTAATACTTTCCAGGGAGGTCTTGATTTCCTGTTTTATAGCCTTCATCTCTAACAGTTCTATTTGATTCATTTTTATGGTGCGTATTTCCTCTTTCAGCTAGTGCAAGAACTTTCTCACCTCCTAGAGCTCCATGGCTCTATTCTCCTGCCTCTTCTGGAATTCATTCTCTTTTCTCTTGTATCTCTGTTATCTTTGTCACTATGAATATTATAAAATCTTCATCAGAAATTTTCATGATTTCCATTTAACTGTCTGTGGAAAATTTTCCCTTGGAGGAGAGGTATTTTCTTGCTTTCCTGTATTTCTTGTGACCCTGTGATGATTTCTAGTTATCTGATGGATGATGTGTTTCTTCCTAATTCTTGAAGTTCAATCTGAATGTTCAGGAGTGTGCACGAGGAGGTTATCTGCAATCTCTTTGCTGTTCTGCTTTTATCCCTTTGTGCACCAGATTCAGTGGGTATTGAGGAATATGTTAACCCTAATAGTATTTGGATGTTTGGCTATGGTTTCCTTAGACCTGTCTAGATACTCAGTGAATGGAGATTGAGGAGAAAAGTGATGAGGTAAAAGAAAAAGAAAACAGAGAGAGGGGGAAAAAAGAACAGAAATAAAAGAAAAAAAAAACAAAAACTTAATTTATTTTTAAAAAGAAAAAATGAAAAATGTGTGGTGTGTAAGCATGCTGTGCAAGTATGCCACACAAAATCACTAGTTCTCAGCAGCAGTGGAGGAGTCTTCTTCACAAGGCCTGCTCTTGCCCCTTGCTTCTTCTAGAAGGGAGAGGAAAAGGGGATTATTAGCAAGATTAAGGCAGTTCTAAAAGCCAAGAGAATCTTTTTCTTAAAAAAAAATTAAAAAGGAAAACTTGCCACCAAAAAAACAAGAGGACAGAGAGGCAAAGAGAGAGAGAAATAAGGATAGAGGGGCTCCCTAACACTCGAGTTTGGGGACTGGACGCTAAATTATCAGTAGAAAAATCTTCATTTCTCATTTTCCCTGAAATCACTAGTTCTCAGCAGCAATGGAGGAGTCTTCTTCTTAAGGCCTTCCCCTGACCCTTGCCTCTCCTGGAGGGGAGGAGAAAAGGGGATTATTAGCAAAATTAAGCAGATTCTAAAAGCCAAGAGAATACTTTACCTTAAAAAAATTAAAATGGAAAAATTACCAAAATATGAGAAGACAGAGTGAGGCAGAGAGAAACAGAGATAAGGATAGAGGGGCTCCCTACCACTTGAGTTCGGGTGCTGGAGGCTGAATTATCAGAAGAAAATCTTCATTTCTTTTTTTCCCTGAAATCACTCAGTTTCTCAGTTTTGACAAATATTTCATGGTTATGCAAAATGATAACATTAAGGGAAGTGAGGTGAAGGGTGCCTGGAAATTCTCTGTACTATATTTTTGTAGCTTTTATGCAAGTGATATAAAGGTAAGTTTGTTTATTTATTATTTAGACCAGAGTATGCATGTTCATACATGAAAGAGAGGGCAACAGCAGAGAGAAAGCACCCCCCAGTGGGATCTGGTGGTCCAGCCACAACCTTTTTAACTCTAGTTCTTTATCCCATCATGATCTTATAAGCTGCCAGGGCTGGGACTAAAACCTTGTTCAGCCATGTGGGATCTGGCTTCCTCTGAACAGTGCTTAACCTCTGGGTCATAGGCCTGGCACAGAGGAATATTTGGCTGTATACTATGATGAACTGTGTTATGTGCTGGAAATATTTTTTAACAACTCCTTTGTCAATGTTTTTTTTTAGAGGTGACATGATATCTAGGACCCTTGATATAAGAAGCAACAGAAGAAAACATTGTTGAGGGACCAGCAGTTAGTGTAATGGCTATGTCGCTGGACTCCCACGTAGTTGACCACGGTTCGCGTCTCGAACCGCGGCTTAAACTCACACTAGGCATGTGTGCATGCGTGCCCAGGATCCCGAGAGGAGAATGGAGGAGAAACGATTGTAGTGTGGCCATTCCCTTCCTGGAGGGTGATTTCTCGCTTTCTGTCTTTCTGTCTCTCTCTGTCTGGCGAGAGCACGCACTGTATAGCAAAACCTCTCCAAAAAAAAAAATTAAAAAAAAGAAAGAAGAAAACATTGTTGAGTAAGGTGGATATGAACTCTATGAGAGTTGGTTTCTTATTATGCAGGACAAATCAATTTTATCAGATTATATATTATCAAATACACACAGACACACACACACACACACACACACACACACACACACACACATAATAATCAGTTTCTCTATTCCAAGATTAGAGAATACCAAAAAACATAAATAGCATTTTAGAAATGCCTATAATCCAAGCCTCCAGAGATTATGATTAATATTCTTTTTCACATGATACATACATTCACATATACAAACACACATGCATACACATATACCATCATTATAGTCTAGCACAGTACTTATTATGTTGTAGGTGCTCAATAAAAGTATATATTTGTTTAACTACCAGAGGATGTGTGTGCTTGCCAGAGAGAAATTGAGGGATAGGGACAGAAAGGGAGAGAGCACATATTCATGCCACAATCCTTTCTCTTCCATTTCTCCATTCTATCAGAATTTCGGGCATGCACAGGTGTCCAGTGTGTTCTTCAAGCCATCTGAATGGAGATTCAAACTGTAGTTAGCCATGTGGAATCCAGCTGTCTTAACCATTAGTCTATGGGGCCAGTCCATTGATCAATATTTGATAAATTTAAAAATGAAACATGTTAAAATCAGTTTCAACCAAGAATACTATACTCACAGCAAGATTATCCTTCATATTGGAAGAAAAGATAAAAACACTCTCAGATAAACAAAACTGGATAGAATTTACCAAAACCAGACTGGTTTTTCAAGAAGTTCTGAAGGAAATGATATGCCAAGAAAACTACAGACAGACAGAAATAAGAGAACAAAAAACAACCAAGTAAATGGCCAACTTAATTGTAGGGGAAAATCTGGATATATCAATAATAACATTGAATGTAAGCTTCCAGGATATAAATGGAAAGGTTAGACCACAGTAACACTACAAATTCAACAGAAGAGAGATTAACTGTATGAGACCGAACTGGTGAAGTAGAATTTTATGACTTCTGATTAAAACATTACTAGTTTTCTTCTTATGTTTTGTTTTTCTAGTTTTAAGGATTTTTATTTTCTTTCAAGTTGTTGATAGCTTCAGCAATTTCTTTCTTTTCTTTTTTTTTT
>NW_006205516.1:2950805-2951674 GCF_000334495.1 Tupaia belangeri chinensis
AGAGGACAATGGAGGAGAAGGGATTGCGGCGTGGCCATCCCCCCCTGGGGGGTGATTTCTCACTTTCTGTCTCTGTGTCTCTCTCTGGAGAGTGCATGCGCCCTATAGCAAAAATCTCTCCCCCCCCCGAAAGAAATCTTGAGCAAATTTTCCTTAACATTTTTTATTTTGATTTATTAAAGCTAAAATGGCTTTTCTTGAAATTAAAAAAAAGCATAAAAATCAAACAAACAAAAAATACACCTACTTAATGACTGTAGGAAACATAGCCTCAGCTAGGTGCTACTTTATAGTATGTTCATTCTACTCACTGAGTTTTATGCCTAAAGTGAGACATGCATTTATAGATATGTTTATATCAACTGCACTTACTGTTGAAAGTATTTAGTTTAATTAAAATCTTTCATGAATCAATAAAATGTGGGAAAAAAAAAAACATGGATAGCAACCAAAGACAGTGTGGGAGGGGGGTCGGGAGGGTGAGAGGTATGTAATCAAAGGGAAAAAAAAGAGCAAAATAGATAAGAAACAAGAAATGGAAAATTATTTGTTGAAGATAACATGTATGGTAATATCTTTGATTGAGCCAATATACAGTGTATTCTGGATTGAAAATAGTTTTGTATACTGCAATGATATATAGTTAACGAATGTAAAATAAATAAATTTTAAAAAATAAAAATGAAATATCACTCTGCAAACCCTTTTATTTTATTTTATTTTATTTTATTTCATCTTTTTGGAGAGGTGTTCACTATAGGGCGCGTGTGCTCGCCAGACAGACAGAGAGAGACATAGAGACAGAAAGTGAGAAATCACCCCCCAGAGGGGATGGTCATGCCACAATCCCTTCTCCTCCATTCTCCTCT
>NW_006205516.1:2951723-2960760 GCF_000334495.1 Tupaia belangeri chinensis
GGACGCAAACCGCGGTCGACTACGTGGGAGTCCAGCCACATAGCCATTATGCTAAGTGCTGGTTCCCTCTGCATACCCTTTTAAATATACTTTATTTTAAATCATAGGAAACCATGTTGCAGGCCCTTTGATATCAGTAAGACTTAGATTTGAAGCCTTATTCTTTCTTTCCCTCTCTCTCTTCCTTCCATTCTTTCTTCCTTTTCTTTCTCAAGTATTTATTGAGTATTTACATTGTATTAAGCACTATGTTCAGTGCTCATGGTATAGTTACAAGAACAAAAAAGACATGGTCTTATCCTCCATTACATTAGAAAAGATTATTTCATATGATACAAGCAAACAAATAAAATATAAAATGGCAGTTGCACTAAATTCTATGAAGAAGAGTTTCACAGTGAGTGGAAAGCCTGTAATACAGAGGTCAGGGATAACTTTTTTGAGGTGTGATACTTGAACTTATATGCGAACCATGAACTGAAATAAATCAGATGGGGAGGAGACAAAAGAAACATCAGATACAAAGGTGCAGGCATGGAGGCACAGAGCAATATGAAGTATATCTGTGTGTGTAGGATACCATGCATTCCTCCCAAAAAAATAGATAATACACATTTTGTTTTACAAGCATATGTTAAATATTTGTGAAAAACAGCGATTTATTTGAAGACTATATGTGTGTGTGTGTATATATATGTATATGTATATATAGAGAGAGTTTTTATATATAGTTTAAATATATATATACAAGTGTGTGTATATATATATATATAGAGAGAGACATTTTAAAGATATGTCATTAGGTACATAAAAATTTTCAATTAATATATATTTCTGGTAAAATATATCTTGAATCACTTGACTCTCTTTATCCATAATAGTCCTTTTTTATGTAAGGTGATGTATGTGATTAATAGAACTTCTTGGCCTATAGATTAATGTTTGCTTTTTTTTTTTAATTGTCAGAGGGTGCATGTGCTTGCCAGAGAGAGACAGAGAGAGAGAGAAGGGGAGAAAGCACTCTCCAATAGGGTGCAGTTAGGATGTAATTCCTTCTCCATTTCTCCATCTTGTCAGGATCTGTGGCATGCTAGCACATGTGTGTGGTGAGTTTTTCAAGCCACTGGGGCTGAGATTGAAACCCTGGTCAGCCATGTGCAATCTGACCCCTTTAACTACTAGGCCATGGGGCCAGCCCAACTAACATTTACTTTTTACAGTTAATTTCTTGATATAACTTTTAATTCTTTTCCTTTAAATTTTATGCACCTTTATATTTTATTTTAAATGCATTTAAAATCTATATTTATATATAACTTTATGTCATTTGTATATTTTCAAAATATTTTTAATTAGAATATTTCTAATATATAGCTGTATTTATATAATACATCTGTATGCTGTTACCCTGTCAATAGCATAGAGCTGGATTACATTTTTTTTCAATATTACAAATATTCTATTAATTAAAATGTTTGGCCAATTTGAATTTATTTTGACTACTGTTATATTTTTATCTATTTCTACTTTTTTTTTTTTTTGCTTTCTGTTTTCCCTATCTTTTCTGTTTTTCTTTCTTCTTTCTTGCTTCATTTTGGAGGAAATGAGTTTATTGATTTTAGATTTTTGTTATTTATTTCTAGTTTTGAAATTATAAACTCTATTTCTGGTCTTTTATATTGTACCATTAAACTTTTAATGTACATTCCTAACTTAGTAATTCAAAAATTAATCTATATTTTTACCCTTTTCTTAAAAATTGCAAGAACTTCAGACCTCTTTAAATATAATTGCCCCTTCACTTCTTACGATGTAATTTCATACAGAATTTTATTTACATAATTTTACCTTAGCATCTACTTCAAATTAATCATTATTATTTGCTATAGTCAATCGATATTTATTTGCTCATGTCCATATATTTACCAGTTTCTTTGCTCTCCATTCTTTTTTACATCTTAACTTTCACCTTTAGATTGAGTTTCCCTTTTCTATAAGATACCTTTACAAGTTCCCTTACTCACCATTTTGCTTCTCTGAAATGTCTTTTCCTTTTCTTTTCTTTTTTTTTTTTTGATTGATAATTTCTCATGGTTACTTTTCTTCATCCCTCTGGAATTATTGTTCTACTGCTACCTGTCTTCTAGTACAATTGAGGATTTTCCTTTTGTTCTATAGAAGATAATCTACCTTTTTTCTTAGTATACTTTTTAATTTTGTGGTGTTATAAGTTTCGTGATGTGTTTACGTGATGTGTTTATACTTACCTTGCTAAGAAATTGATTTCTTCCTAAATCCAAAGATCCATGTCTTTTATCCATTCTGAGGAACTCTCAGTCACCTCTTCATATTATGACTCCTTCACCCTACCCTCCAATACATACTCAGATTTCACTGTACATCTTTTCTGTTTTTCAATTGCACATGTATAATATATTGGACCTTCACTTTACAAGTTAAGTGATGTATAGTGACAGAATGTATAAAATAAATTAAAATAAAGATAAGGAAAGAACTGTAAAAAATAATATATTGGATCTTGTTGTGTAATCATCCATGTCTCTTGGTCTCCATTTCATATTTTCCATATTGTGTTTCTCTGCTGCCTATGTGCTCCTGCCTTCACATTACTCCACTGTATAATTAAATTGTTGCATTGCATTTTACTTTTAATAATTATCTAATTTCTCAAAGTTTTATTTCATTTTTATTCAAATTTCATAGTCTTTTTCGAAAGTTCCTTATTCTTGATTGTATTTTTATTCTATCATTTATTCCTTTAAAATTTAAGACACTCATTCTAGGTTCAGTATTTTATAAATACTGTTTTATACATACTCCAGTAATTGAAGTATTTA
Source organism: Tupaia belangeri chinensis (assembly GCF_000334495.1). NCBI lineage: Eukaryota > Metazoa > Chordata > Mammalia > Scandentia > Tupaiidae > Tupaia > Tupaia belangeri. Next base: position 2,954,582 of record NW_006205516.1, read on the forward strand.
AAGGACTGCTGTATTTTTGTTGTTTCTGTTTCTTTTTTCTTTCATGATTATCCTGCTTCCTTTGTGTGTCTACATTTTATTTATCTGGTATTTTTGGGTATGCCTCTAGAGTGGGTGGGCATATTCAAAGATGAGTAGAGGATGTGTCCTTGTATTTATAATTTGGATTTACTTTTTTCCCCTTTATTGCTATACTTTTTTTTCCTTTATTGCTATAAACCTAAGAATAATTGGTATTTATTGCCATGTTAATCTCAGAGCTAAAAATTCTCAGGGGAGAGTTTTTGTTTGTTTTTCTTCAATCAGAGCTTAAGCTACAATGGATAAATTTTTTATGGTATCCCTTTGGCAGCAGGTGGATTGTTTTCTAAACTACCATTTCACTAAAGAAATAGCCCTTTACTGATTCTAGCTTAATGCCAGGACTTTAATTTCAACTTCCATTTTGCTAGGGCCAAAAAAATCCTTGTCTCTGGTTCTTTCACAGTGATTAAAACTGAAGCTTTTTAGATATGAGATTGTCAAATATTTCAAGGGCATCCATAGGGCCTTGTCAGTTACCCATATGGTTTTAAGCTCTCTTTTCTTGTTTTTAACTTGGAGATTTTTCAAATTTTCTTGTGTAATCAGTTACGCATCTGAAAATATTTTCTAAAATATTTTATCATTTTCTTTTGTATACAGAAGTTTTATGAATATCAGGTCTGTCACATCATTATAATGGAAGTTTCTAATGGTTGTTTAAATTATTACTAGTTAATACTGTGCCTATTTACTATAATTTACCTGGGTATATTTGCAATATTTTTCTGTTCTATTTACATGTGGCACATTTATGCCCATTAGGGTAGAACTATTATACCTCCTGTTCTGTCATGACCCGTTCCTCATTTTTAATGTTAGATACAACTAATATTTATTGAGGCTGACTTCATGTCTGGCTCTTTTATATGTGTTCATCATGAATACTTGTCAAGATCCTGTGAAATAGACACTAGTCCTTCTAGTTACAAGAAGGTCATTAGTGCCTTTAAATCAATTCAGCAGAAAAAGGAAGCTCCGATAATTAAGATTCTTACTCAGATTCACAAAATACACCCAGAATCACACATACAACAAGTGCAATTATTGAATATATTATTTAGCCATATACATTTCTATGGATGTATAAAAGGATGACCCTTGAAAGTGAAAAACATTTTGGGATAGTTTTATTTCAATTAAATTGACCCTGACTAGTTTTGTCACTTTCTTTCTTCAATGGGTGTGAGGATCTTAACAGTTAAGGGCTTACCCTACTATGAACAGAAATACTGAAAAACTGAAAGCAGATACCTGACATACAACAAAAAAATAACTAACTAAAGCCTTAAATTCCCTGTAAGACTCACATATAGTATACAATTGTATGTTTAAACTTTTTAAAATAGATTTTGTGCTTTAAAACTGCTGAAAGGACATACTAAATCTAAATTCTCAAGAAATATTTTATGCCCAAAACCTAAAAATAATTTGAATCTTTTATGAAGATTATTTCAATTAGAATAAAGGTTTTATCTGATTGGCTTTATGGTGTTCTTTTTTTTCTGTTTTATTTTGTAATTTCTTATTTATATTTAATTGTTGAACATCATTGTGGGATACAATATGAATTTTCACAGTATGCATGCAATGTACAATAATCAAATGGAGGATATTACCATATTCATCATCTTCCACAAAGAACACCACATTATGATATATACATTCAGTATTTTCATTATTAGGTTTTTATTTTTTCTTGTCCTTTTTTCTTTCTCCCTTCCCTTCCCCTGTGATTTAAAAGATGGGCAATATCTTTTCTTTTCAGTCATTTGTGGTATGCTGTTCCACAACTCATTTGTCCCATCTATTTGCATTAAAATAAATTTATCAATCTGTTCTTAAAAAGGTAAAACTATACTACTGTTATCTTTTACTTTTAAGAGTTTTTTTTTTCTTTTTTTTTTGGAGAGGTTTTTGCCATAGGGCACATGCGCTCGCCAGACAGACAAGAGAGACATAGAGACAGAAAGCAAGAAATCACCCCCCAGGGGGGATGGCCACGCCACAATCCCTTCTCCTCCATTCTCCCCTCGGGATCTTGGGCACGCATGCACACGCACCCAGTGTGAGTTTAAGCCACCGGGTTCAGGACTCGAACCACAGTCGACTACGTGGGAGTCCAGCGACATAGCCATTACACTAACTGCTGGTCCCAAGAGTTATTTTTATAGTAATAACTATTGAGAGCTGCTTCTATGCGAGGTATATGTAAGTATTTTGCATACATTATCTAATTTTATCTGAATTATTATTTCTAATTTTCAAATAATACTTGTACATACTTATGGGGTACAGTGTGGTTTTTCAAAAACACATATACAATGTGTACTGATCAAATCAGGGCAATAATCATATCTTCCATCTCAAACAATTATCTCTATTTTGTATTATGCACTCTTCAATTTTGACATATACATCAAATTGTCACCAACTGCTGTTATTCTACTGTGCTATAGTATTTTAGAACTCATACTACTTATTTCTTGCATTCTTGCTTCTGTTAACAAAATTCTCCCCATCCTCCTATCCCCTGCCTTCTTCCAGATTCTAGGACTTAACATTTATTCTTCAGTTTTATTAATCAAATCCTTATCTTCCAACTTGAGTGAGGATATTCTGTATTTGCCTTTCAGTGTCTGATTTGTTTTACTTACCATTATTTCATTCATGTTGCCACAGATGCAGGATTTCACCTTTTTTTTTTTTTGAGATTTTCTTTGCTATAGGGAGCGTGGGCTCGCCAGACAGAGAGAGACAGAGAGACAGAAAGCGAGAAATCTCCCCCCAGGGGGGATGGCCACGCCGCAATCCCTTCTCCTCCATTCTCCTCTCGGGATCTTGGGCACGCACACACATGCATCCAGCGTGAGTTTTAAGCCACTGGGTCCGGGATGCGAACTGTGGTCGACTACATGGGAGTCCAGCAACATAGCCATTACTCTAACTGCTGGCCCTGGATTTCACCTTTTTAATAACTGAATAATATTCCACTCTATGTATGTATATATACACATTTTCTCTATCCATTTGTCAGTTGTTGGACACGTAGTTTGATTCCATATGTTAACTACTGTGAATAGTGCAAGTATCTCTTGACATACTGATTTCCTTTTCTTTGGGTGTACATACCCAGTAGTGGGATTACTGGATAATAAGGTAGTTCTATTTTAGTCCTTTGAAGAAACTCCATAATTTTTTCCAAAATGATTTTACTAATTTACATTCCTACCAATAATGCAGGTGCATTACTACTCCTGCACAACCACAGTAACCCTTGTTATTCTTTATTTGTTTGTTTTTCATAACAGCCATGCTAACTGGGCTGAGGTAATGCTTCATTGTGGTTTCAATTTCCATTTACCTCATGTTTAGTGATTTTTATCTTTTTTTCATGTTCATTGCCAATTTGTATGTCTTCTTTTGAGAAATGTCTGTTTAGATCAGTAGGCTATTCTTTAATTATATTATTTTGTTTGCTTCTATTTTGCTTGTGAGCTATTCGAGTTCCTTATATATTCTGGTTATTAATTTTTGTTAGATGTATAACTTTTAACTAATATTTTCTCCCATTTTATAGATTGTCTCTTCATTCTGTTGATAGTTTCATTTGCCACACTGAAGTGTTTTATTTTGAGGTAATAACATTTGCCTATTTTTGCTGCAGTTGCTCATGCTTTTGAGATCTTATTTAAAAATCTTTGCGAAGACCTATGTCCTGAAGCATCAACTCTTCTAGCTATTTCATAGTTTCAGGTCTTCCATATCAATCTTTAATCCATTTTCTGTTCATTTTTGTATCTGGTTAAGGAAAGGGATTTAGTTTCTGTCTTCTACATATATCTATCTGATTAAACTTTCCTTTCTTTAATGAATGTTTTTGATACTGTTGTCAAAAATTAGTTGGTTATATGTTTATGAATTTATTTCCATGTTTTCTCTTCTGTTCCATTGCTCTATGTGATTGTGTTAGTACCATACCCTTTTATTTATTAGGACTTTGTAATATATTGTGAAGTAAGTTAATGATATATTTCCAAATTTATCCTTTCTGCACAACACTATTTTTGACAATACAGCGTCTTTTATACTTCTAAAAAAATTATGATTACTTTTTCTGTTTCTATGAAGGACAGCATTGGTGTTTGCAATTCCCTTGCAAGAGATTGTACTGAATCTGTAGACCACTTTGGGTACTATTGACATTTTAATAATATTACTTTTTCCCTATCTACAAATATGAGATGTCTTCTCATTTGTGTGTGTGTATCATCTTAAATTTCTTTCATCAGTGTTTTACAATTTTCACTGTAGAGATCTTTTACCTCTTTGGTCAAATTTATTCTGAGGGATTTTGTTTGTTTGTTTGTAGCTATTGTAAATGAGAGAGCTTGCCACACTGAAGTGTTTTATTTTGAGGTAATAACATTTGCCTATTTTTGCTGCAGTTGCTCATGCTTTTGAGATCTTATTTAAAAATCTTTGCGAAGACCTATGTCCTGAAGCATCAACTCTTCTAGCTATTTCATAGTTTCAGGTCTTCCATATCAATCTTTAATCCATTTTCTGTTCATTTTTGTATCTGGTTAAGGAAAGGGATTTAGTTTCTGTCTTCTACATATAGCTATCTGATTAAACTTTCCTTTCTTTAATGAATGTTTTTTATACTGTTGTCAAAAATTAGTTGGTTATATGTTTATGAATTTATTTCCATGTTTTCTCTTCTGTTCCATTGCTCTATGTGATTGTGTTAGTACCATACCCTTTTATTTATTAGGACTTTGTAATATATTGTGAAGTAAGTTAATGATATATTTCCAAATTTATCCTTTCTGCACAACACTATTTTTGACAATACAGCGTCTTTTATACTTCTAAAAAAATTATGATTACTTTTTCTGTTTCTATGAAGGACAGCATTGGTGTTTGCAATTCCCTTGCAAGAGATTGTACTGAATCTGTAGACCACTTTGGGTACTATTGACATTTTAATAATATTACTTTTTCCCTATCTACAAATATGAGATGAATTCTCATTTGTGTGTGTGTATCATCTTAAATTTCTTTCATCAGTGTTTTACAATTTTCACTGTAGAGATCTTTTACCTCTTTGGTCAAATTTATTCTGAGGGATTTTGTTTGTTTGTTTGTAGCTATTGTAAATGAGAGAGCACTCTTTATTTTTTTTTTTCAGCTAGTTGATTTTTGGTGTATAGGAAGGCTACTGATTTTTTTCTCTTTAAGAATTTAGTGTAATTTATGATTTACATATAATCATTATACATCTTTGTAGAGTACAGAATGGTTTTAAAAGTACGTATATTGTGCATAATAAACAGATCAAGGATATAAACATATTCACCACCTTCAACATTTAACATTATGTTGTGAACATTTAAAACATACTCCAATGTTTATTCTGCAAGTATGTTCTGAATTGTCTATAAGATTATATACTGGACCCCACCCCACCCACAACCCAGATAGAGCTGGCCAGTAATTCTGGACACCAGGCGGACTGAGGCTGCAGGCCCGATCAACCTGGTCCTATCCCTCATCCTCTGGCCCTATCCCACTAGCCTTTGGACTCTTTGAATTTCGGTGATTTGAATAGCATGCACGCACGTTGCATGCCATGCAATTTTCTTTTTTCATTTTGTTTTTCTTTGCTCTTGAGGTGTTGCTTATTAGGTCAGTTGGAGGCTTACCACCCCTTAGAAACAGGGAGGACTTTGGGCTATCCAGGGCTAGTGGCAACAGTTAATGATAATTGTGAGCAACAGGTAGGCCAACCGTAAGAGAAATAATCAATTTTCTAATCCTGTACAACTTTGAACACTCAGAGATGCCTTAAGTAAGTTAGGAAGAAACATATAGATTACCTGATGACTAGGAACAATCACAGAGACTCAAGAAATATGAGCAAGCAACAAAAGGCCTTTCCCTCAAGGGAAATCATCAAGCGTACATCACCCACAGTTAATACAATGGACATTGTGGACATGTCTGATAAGGAATTCAGAATATTTGCAGTGACCAAACTAACTGAGATGGAAGAAAAAAGAGACAAGGAGCTCCAGGAGATGAGGAAGTCCTTT
>NW_006205516.1:2964917-2977765 GCF_000334495.1 Tupaia belangeri chinensis
TGAAGTAAGCCAGGTTATGAAAGAAAGATATTGTATGTATCCACTCAATATATACCAACTATCTGCACTCTATGGTAGAGAGCAAAAAATTGGAGGACATAAAAGCAGTGAAGGTGCTTAACGAGAATAGGGCAGTGTGGAATGGGGGAGGTGAAAAGAAGATGATAGAGAAAGATAGCAAGAGAACAATACCTGTTGATGATGACATGTATAGTATTCTCAGCTGGATTGGTCTGAGACGTATTTCATGATAGATAAAGTCTTTTTATAAGCAAAATGAGAAATAGTGATTGACTGTTTTAAAAAACAATTATAATAATAATAATAATTTGGATAATCATAGAAAAGATATTGAAAGTTGAAGTGGAGAGATTAATGTCTCTGTATTGACTGACATTCATGGCATTCCCTTTTGAAAAAGCAATGTAATACACTGTAAAGTTATATGTAGTCCAATGTAATATAAAGAAGATTATGATGATAAACAAAAAAAAAGGTTCCATTTAGGAATGAACAGAAAAAAAAAGATTCTTTACTGTGATGTACAGTTCTGAAGAAAAACATATTGATTAAGCTTAAGACAACAAATAAGCTGATAAATTAACAAACAATCCTTTTCTGTCTCTCTCTCTCTTTTTTTTTTAGAGAAAATTGTCCCTATAGAAACTCTGTTTGCTTTTCACAGCTGTCATCTGGTTTGCCTGAGGGAAGAAAGCTAACAGCATACTTAATTCTTTCCAGGAAAGGAGAGAAACACTTTTGATCATCACTAGCAGGACCTGTGCTCTTATTTTATTTTTCATCCCTCTCGGTGTGTCTTTATCAAGTTAGTGTAGGATGCATATAGGATACTTTTGATCATGGGAATTTGAAGCCACTGGATCCAGGACTCAAACTGAGGTTGGCCATGTGGAAGTCCAACACCTCAACCACTATGTCACCTGCTGACCGCAACAAAGACTAACATGGCCAATGAATGAAGAATTTATCATTTTCACGTAGTGGACTGTGGGAGATAAGTATAATCTGAAAAAAAATCTGTGGGTATCAATCTTTAGCCCAGTTGGAGATAGGTAAAATTGTTCATAAAATAGCTCATTAAGAAAAGATAGAAAGAGAATACTTCTCCTCACACACTGTGAGTTCTTGTAGGACCACAGTACTGTATAGTGCATAAAGGTGTCCTCAGAAATGCAAAGATAAAACAGAATTGGAAAGAGATGTTTAAAAGTCAAGACATGGTTCTCAGAATTAAAGCATAATTAACAGGAAAGGAAGGAAAATAATGCAACCAAGTGATAAGACTGAACATCTTACCAGAGGTAATGAAAGTAGTATACACTAAATCTGAAGTGCAGAATTTCATAGGGCCAACAAGATAACAGTCTATGTTTTTCATTTACACAGATGAAGTGGATTATGCAATTATCGGTTGTGTTAAATGCATAGGTAAAGATCCTAAAATCAATACCATAAGGTACTACCTTAAGTCTTCTGGACTGCAACTGGGCATAATAATAAAATGGTTTTCTTAAATTTATTTGTGAGGATATAATATATTACCTTACAAAAATTACAAGAAATTGTATAGGCAAACCATTGTTCTTAAGTTGAAGGCCAAATGTTTAAATGTTATTTTTAATATCATTCATAGTATTTTTATAATCCACTTAATGAAGATTGGTTAGATTTCAGTGAAAATTAGCTTTCAGAGTAGAGGTTTTTTTTTTGTTTTTTGTTTTTGTTTTTTGGTGTGTGTGTGTGTGTGTGTGTGTGTGTGTGTGTGTGTGCGTGTGTGTGTGTGTTTTCTTAAACTGGCATGGGGAGTAACTTTGCAATAATTAGTACGTATGGTGCAGAATTTCAATGCAAATGACATGTACCAGCAGTGTGATAATTTAAAAGTATTTAAACAAAGCAAAGGATGAATGCACAAAATTGCTGCTGTTTAGATCACTGCAGTTTATAGGACCCAGTGTCTTTTACTGATTTAAAAACAAAACAATAAATAAGTTGTGTCTGAAGTGAATCTTTTTTTTTTTTTTTTTTTTTTAGTTTTTTTAGTAGCCACCTGGGTCTTGTGTCCTGTAAACTACAATTGACCCTGGTGTAGCTTCTGTTCAACTTTATGCCACAGGAATGGATTAGTCTGATTTCTTGGCTCTCATCTTGCATTGGCTACAGAGAAGGCTCCTGACAGCTGACTAAATGCTTTGTCTAAGGTGACAAGGGTCAGTTCAGAGGGTGTGGGGGAGGGCACTTTTATTTTCCCTGTTGTCCTTGTCATTTGAGGTTTTGATCTCTGGGTAAAAAGGCCCTTTATCTTTGTCAACACAAAACATTTTTGCTTTCTCCAGTTTTCTGTTAATGGCAAAAGAGTGGAAGTGAATAAAGTTTTACTGATTTTGGAAAAAAAAGTCAAGTGATGGTAATGTGGGTGATTTGGTGATTTATAGGCTCTACAGAGTTCTTGAAATTAGTCTTTTCTTTTTGAATTCATTCAAAGAAAGACTCAGCTGTAACATTTTGGATTTCCCTCTATTATCTAGTTTTATAAAATAAGTAATGGTTATAACAAATACATAAGTGGAAACAACTGCAGACAATTGTCTATCAAATAATTTGTGGGTTTCTATTTAAACCTGCTCATGTATAAAATTGTTGAATCTACATTTAGTCATGACATTAAATGTTATCATCAATATGTTTGGACTTACTCTTTTTTTTCCTAGTTGTTTTGTGTTCTCTTACTTCTGTTTCTCTCTCTTTAACTTTCCTGGTACAGTAGTCCCGTAAGTATTTCTCAAAGAGTCAGTTTTGTTTTGATAAATTCTTTCAGCATTTGTTCATCTGAGAATGATTTTATTTCTCCTCATTGAAAGGATAACCTTAGTGGGTATCGTACTCTTGGCTGAAATTGCTTTTCTTTCAGAGTTTTAAATATATCTTCCCATTTTTTCCTTCTCTGCATTGTTTCAGCTAAGAGATTCAATTTTAGTCTAATGGGGTAAACTTTGTAAGTAACTTTGTATTTCTCTCTTATGAATTTAAGAGTTTCATCTTTGTCTTTAATGCTTACCAATTTGACTGTAATATGCCTTGGAAAGGATCTTCTTATATCTATTTGGTGTCATTTTTATCTCCTGGACATGAATATCTGCATGCCTCTCTAAATTTGGAAAATTTTCAGCTGATATATTGGATTGTTGGAAAAGTCATGATGTATTTTTTCTGTCTTTCCATGCAAAAATGCTTCATGGCTTTTCTGACAACCCAATATTATGAACAATGTTTTCTATACCTTTACCTGTTTCTTCACCTTTTGGAATACCTATTTGGTGGATATTTGGCCGTTTAATGGTGTCTAGGATTTCCTGTATATCATCCTCATTTTTAATGGCTATTCAACTATTGTTTTCAGTTGCTTGAACTAAATTGGAGGTTTTGACTTCAAGGTCAGAGATTCTTTCTCCTGTGTGGTCTAATCTGTTGTTGATACTTTCAAGAGAAGTTTTGATTTCCTGGACTACATTTATTTCCAAAAGTTCTGTTTGATTCTTTTTCATTGTGTCTATTTCTTTATGCAGTTCTTCATCATGTCATAAAAGGATTTTCACATCTCCTGCAACTTGTTCTGTTTTCTCTTAAATCTTGTTGAGTATTGTTACAATGAATATTCTGAATTCTTTTTTGAACATTACTGCAATGTCTTGTATTTTAACCATTGTTGGTGAGGAATGATGATACTTTGAGGGGGAGGTATTTTCTGACTTTCTCCTATTTCTTTGGCCTCTGCTTTGATTTTTAGTCATCTGGTGGTATACTGATTTCTTCCTATTTCTTTGGAGCATGTTTCTATAGCTATGTCCTCCTGCACTTCTTTATGATATGTGTAAACTCTGTGGTAATTTCCCTCCTCTATTGTGTGTAGGAGCATGGAATTCGCAGTAAAAGTTTAGTGTTTAGGTATTCAGAGGGAGAATTTCTCTCCTTTTACAGCTAAGGGAGTTATGGGGAAAGAATTCCTCCATTCTTTTATTTTCAGGTGTTTGGTTCTTGTGGTGTGCCCTGGCACACCACATGGACCAGAGAACTCCTCCTCTGTCACAGCAGGCTGGGTGGGGGTCCCTGCTAATGACCTCAAACCAAGTGGCTTGGCGTGGGCCTGCCTGTTGGTCCTGGATGGATGAGGGACAGAATCACACCAGCACATGTGAGGAAGTACCTCCTACCTTCTGTCTGTGAGATTGCAGGGTCTCCCTGTTGCTGCTTCTTTCTCTGGGATTCAGGAACCAAGTATAGGTTCTTGAAGGCTGGAGAGCCCCTCCTCTGCCACAGCAGGCTGGGTGGGGGTCCCTGCTAATGACCTCAAGCCAAGTGGCTTGGCATGGGCCTGCCCGTTGGTCCTTCTATCACTGTGATTGTAGGGTCTCTATGTTGCTTCTTTTTCTGGGAAGGTTACTGATTTTTGCATATTCACATTGTGTCCTGTATCTTTACTGAATTCATTTATCAGTTCTCAGAGATTTTGGTAGATTTTATTTGAGGTTTTTGTATGTATATAATCATCTCATCTACAAATAAGGACAACATAAGTTGCTCCTTTTCCATTTGGATGCCATTTATTTCTTTCTGTTGCCTAATTACTTTAGAAAGGACTTCAAGTAAGATGGATTGTGTTGAAATAGAGAAAGTACACAACCGCTTATTCCAGTTCTGATTTTCAGTATGATGATAGGTGTGTGCTTGTCATACACATGGTCTTTATTATGTTTAAATGTGTTCCTTTTACACATCATTTGTTGAGAGTCTTAGTCATAAAGGGATGTTATTTATTTATTTTTTAGGTTTTTGACATAGGGTGTGTGTGCTCAACAGAGAGAGGCAGGGAGTGGAAAAATAAGAAATCACCCCCCAGAGTGATAGCTATACAACAGTCCCTTCTCCTCCATTCTCCTCTTGGGATATAGGGGACACATGCACATGCACTTGGCATGAGTTTTAAGCCACTGGGCTTGAGACTCAGTCCTCAGTCAGCCATGTAGGTGTCTAGTGCCTTAACCACCATGCCACCTGCTGGCCCCAGATGTTATAATTTATGAAATGTTTTTTCTGTGTTAATTAATATGATCAGATAGTTCTTATCTTTCCTTCTGCTAATGATATATCACATTTATTGATTGTTTATAAATCAATTGTTTATCAGATTTGTTTATTTTTTATCTTGCTTTGGTAATTCCTTAAGATGCATTATTGTTTATGGTGAGTCTTCCTAGCATCCTGGGGATAAATCCTACTTCTTTGTGGTATATCATCATTTAAAAAATAATTATTTATTTAATTGTATTTATTATTATTATTTAAATTTTAATTTATACATTCAATTACTATACATCACTACAGCTTGTAAAGTGAATTTACCCAACATGAATACACATCACACCAGTCAAGTTCAAGATACCATACATGTTATCAAAAGATAATCATTCATTTTTGGGACCAGCAGTTAGCGTAATGGCTATGTCGCTGGACTCCCACATAGTCGACCGTGGTTTGCATCCTGGACCCGGTGGCTTAAACTCACGCCAGGCGCGTGTGTGTGCGTGCCCAAGATCCCGAGAGGAGAATGGAGGAGAAGGGATTGCAGCGTGGCCATCCCCCCTGGGGGTGATTTCTCGCTTTCTGTCTCTCTGTGTCTGTCTGTCTGTCTGGCGAGAACACGCGCCCTATAGCAAAAACCTCTCCAAAAAAAAAAAATCATCCATTTTTTTGTCACATAAATGTCTTGCCTATTTTCTCCTTGATTCCTTTCCTCTCACTCTCTCCCTTCTTCCAACCTTTTCTCATACTGTCTCCAGTATCAGTACAAGTATCAGTAACCATTTTCCATGTTTCTATACCCTCTATTCTTTCCGTTTTCACCATAGAGTGTGGAGAGTTGGTATATATTAAATGGAGACATACAATATCTCTTTTTCATAGCCTGGCTTGCTTCACTCAGCAATACAACTTCCATATTCAACCACTTTCTATCAAATGCCAGGGTCTTGTTTTTTTATGGTTGAATAGTATTCCATAGAGTATATGTGCCACACTTTTTCAATCGATTCATTGGTTGGTGGATATTTGGGTTGGTTCCATGTCTTAGTAGTTGGGAATAATCCTGCAATAAACACAGATGTGCAAGCACTTTTCTGACTGAGTGTTCTCCTATCCTTTGGATAGATCCCCAGAAGTGGAATTGCTGGATCATATGGTAGTTCTATTTGTAGATCTTTGAGAAATCTCCATATAATTCTCCACAGTGGCTGTGGTAATTTACATTCCCACCACCAGTGTAGGAAGGTTCTAATTTTATTACAGCCTCGCCAGCACTTATCATTTTTTTTTTTAATCTTAGCCATTCTGACTGGGGTTAGGTGATATCTCATTGCGGTTTTGATTTGTATCTCCCTTATGATGAGGGATGTTGAGCATTTTTTCATATGTGTTTTGGCTGTTGGTATGTCTTCCTTAGGAAGTTGCTTGTTGTCAGCAGATGGTGTGGTGGCTGAGGCACTAGATTCTCACATGGCCAACCATGGTTTGAGTCCAGGACCTGGCAGCTCACTTTCTCACTTTCCCTCTCTCTTTCTCTGTCTGATGAGTGCATTTACCCTCCAGCAAATTTAATAATAATAAAAATAATATATAATCTTTTTGATATGCTGTTGAATTTAGTTTGCTAGTATTTGTTGAGTATTTTTGCATTTATGTTAATCAGGGATATTAATATTTAATTTTTTGGTGATGTCATTTTCTGCTTTTGGTATCAGGTAATGGTGGTATCATAAATGAGTTAGGGAGGAGTCCCTCCTCTTGGACATTTTCTAATGTTTTGAAAAGAATTGGAGTTACTGCTCCTTTAGAAATTTTGTGTTGTTTAACAGTGAAGCCATCTAGATCAGAACTTTTCTTTTTTAGAAGACGCTTACTAATCCAATCCTATTGCTTGTTGAAACATTTGATATGGTGGTTAAGATAGTTAGATCTCACATGGCAGACAGTAGATTTTAAGTCCTGGATCAGGAAGTTTGTAAAATAAGCTGGGCACATGTGTGTGTGTGTCCAAAATCCCAAGAGGAGAATGAGGGAGAAGGGATTGTGGTGTAGTCATCACTCCTAAGGGATACTTTCTCACTTTCTCTCTTTTTCTCTCTCTATCTCTCTCCTCCATCTCTCTCTCTCTCTCTCTCTCTCTCCACTTCTCTCTCTCTCTCTCTCTGGTGAGTGAATGCACCCTGTAGCAAATTTAAAAAAATAAAGTCAAATGCTAAATTTCTGGTTCTTTTCATTACTTAATCCTTATAAGTACTCTATGAGGTTAATACCATGTTTTACACATAACAAAGCTAAGACTGAAAAGAATTACTCATTTACACAAGATTATGTAGCTAAATAAGCTGTGTATCTGAGTTTTATGCCTAATTTGGTTAGATTTCAAAATCTTTTGTAGATTTCAAAAGTTATTTTACCCTAATTTTTAGATGGATGTATATCAGCTCTACCTCCATAGTGCTTTGTATTTGAGGGTCTCTCACTAATTATTTTAAACCAAGTTAATTCTCTTTCAGTAGTCCTCTTATTGGGATACATTTTTAAATAGACTAGAGAAAGCCTAATGGAATGTTAACTCTCTAGAGGCTTGCATAACAATAATTTTATTCTATGAAGTAGAAGGATTTTGTTCACATGATCAGAGGCATCTAACTTTTTATTTTGCCTGAGTATATCATTTGAAATATCAACCTCAGAAGGGCAGGAATGTCCCCCCAAATCATCTAGATTTTCTCCAGTATCTTATTAACCAAAAACATACTCTCAACTTATGCACATGTCTATTTTCAGCATGTACTACTTTTATAAGCCATTATATCCCAAAGTTTACTCCTTGTTGTATGATAACAGTAATGACTCACTGATCTGGCAACACTGGGGAAAATCTGTCCTTGATCTTCTGAAAACAATCCTATTTCTCTCTCTGCTCATTTTATCCAGGTTGGGATTTATTTTTGTTTTTCAAACTCTATCTAATATATGATTGTAAGGAAGTCAATAAAGATCCACTAGCATTTTTAAATACAGAAAATCTTTGTGTAGGGCCATTATTCTTCATCCTGTTATGACTATAATCATATTCTTAATAAAAAAATTTGGTGTTTTTAAACATCTATGCTCCATCTGCTCATAATATGGGCAGTAAAATAGATTTTTGATTCTTGTTACTATAGATTGCCTTCTGCTCCAGTAAATATGAGCTTAATGAAATATATGACCAAATTTTTGAATCAAATCCAAACTTAATAATTTGCTAGACTAGCATTGTGACCATTAAGGAAATTAGAAGATGCAATGTGTTCTTTAACTTGGAAATAAACATTGCAATGCTATTCTCCAATTTCCTGTTATTTTCTTTTATCCATTCTGTAGTTGGAGTATGAGACCAGATGGCCTTCCGCTTGGTTAGGTGAATGACTAGTCTAAATAATAGACACTTTATGGAAAAATCCATTACCTTCCCTTATTCTCTTTCAGTGAGGTTTAGGGACATACATTCTTCAATTTGTGCATCATTTCCACAGGATGATGAAATAAAAAGAACACCCTTTCTCAAATTGATAATGATTAGATATTCCTATAATCTGTTAGAACTTTTCAAGGCAGAGGCAGTAAATGTGAGTGCAGTGATGGGAACAGAGAAGAAAATACTTTTTTTCTTGGGTCCCTTCACTATGCATTGCTACAAAAAATAAACCTGGACCCACACCACTAGGAGGCAAATCAGTCTACTGGTGCAGGGTGTGTCTGTAGTTTTCATGATAGACTTAGAATCACGGCTGTACTACTTTCCAGCTTTGTTATCTGTGTATCATGTAACCACATTCAAAGCATGAGTTTCATAATCTGTAAAATATAAAAATATTTTTATATCATAGAATTTTTTGAGCATTAAATAAAATAATCCATTTAAAGAAAGAAGCAAAACATTTAAGGGACACAAAATGGAGAACTATCTGTTGATAATATGTATGGTAATATCTTTGAACCAATATACAATGTATTCTGGATGGGAAAATTCATTTTTTTGGTAATGATACACAATGATTGAATGTAAAAAAATAATGAAGAAAGAAAAAACTAATTCTTTTAAACTATTGGATCAACAAAAAAGTCATGGGATATTTTTCTATGTTTTTCTATGCAAAAATGTGTCATGACTTTTCAGATGACTCAATACTTACCAAAATATCTGGTATAAAATATTTAATCAATAAATATCAATTACTACTATATAATTGAAATATTATTATCACTGAAAGAGGAGGGGAATGGAGAGGGGATTATTAAGCCAGGTACACAATCTTCCTGCCCTTTTGTTTTCATATTTTCTTCCCAGAAGGGGAGAGCAAAGGTACCCAATATCATAGCAGCAATAATAGAAGCATCACTGAAAATTGAAAGTGAGTGCTCTTAACTATGTGTGGCCATTGCCAAAGTCCTCAAGGATTGTGTAAAACAAGAATATGCAGGCCTAGGTGCACACATTTCGACATATATGCACACACTCACACAGTGCAGAGTCCTTTTTCTAAAGAGTAAATCTTCCCCCTATTTAAAAATCATAAAATGGGGGACCAGCAGTTAGCGTAATGGCTATGTCGCTGGACTCCCACGTAGTCTACCGCGGTTCACGTCCCAGACCCGGTGGCTTAAAACTCATGCCAGGTGCATGTATGTGTGTGCCCAAGATCTCAAGAGGAGAATGGAGGAGAAGGGATTGCAGCGTGGCCATCCCCCCGGGAGTGATTTCTCGCTTTCTATCTCTCTGTTTCTCTCTGTCTATCTGGCAAGTGCACGCACCCTATGGAAAAAACCTCTAAAAAAAAAAATCATAAAATGGCTCTCCATTGCCCTTAAAATGGAGTTCAAATGCTTTCAGGAGGCTCATAAGGTGATCTGTTCTCTGCCTCCCTAGACAGCCTCATATCATTCTTGTTTTCCTCTCTCTGCTCTAGTTGTTTTGAAGTTACTTCAAGTCTTTGTGTCATATTTTGTAAACTTCGTACATGTCACTGCTGTCTCTACTCTCCTCCTCATTTTTGTCTAAGTTTTTTACTTGTCCTTCAAACCAAACTTAAATGACTTAAAAAAAAAATTACAGAGGGCATTTGTGCTTGTCCATGCACAGAGAGAGAAAGGGGAAGAGAGAGAGAGAGAGAAATCACCCACCAATGGGGTCTGGTCATGTTGCATTCCCTTCTCCTCCATTGCTCCAATATGTCAGGATTTGGTGCATACATGCACACATCTTGGCTGTGCTTGCTTTTGAAGCTGCAAGTGCCGGATTTAAACTACACAATCGGCTATGTGAGATATTACTTCCTTAACCACTGGGGCACATAGCCAGCCCACTAAATGAGTTCTTCAGAGAAGACTTCTTTGATTTCCCCCTAGACCAGAGCATCACACTTATAGGTTTGCTGTAACAGCATAATGTACACCTCTTTTTCTGTACCATGTATCAAAACTTGTTTTGTATTGAATTGTGCCCTGCTCCTAATTCATATATTAAAGCCCTAACCCCCAATGTGACTGTATTTGAAAATTTGCTGATCCAACTCAGACTTCTGACTCTCTCCTTAATAATTTACCAATCCATATTAACATATCCCTATTCTCACTCTGGGACCAAGATACATAGTCTTTTGCCCTAGGCTTTTAGGAGTTAATAAAGGTTAAATGATATCGAAAGTGCAGGGCCTAATTCAATAGGACTGGTATTCTTTCAGTAAGAGAAAGACTTACTGGAGATCTCTTTCTGTGCATGCATAGAGGAAAAGTCATTGGAGATTGTATCAAGAAGGTATCTATCTATAAACAAAGGAGAGAAGCTGACCCTGCTGGCACCTTGATCTTGGATTTCTAGCCTTTAGAGTAGTGAAATAATAAATTTGTGTTGTTTAAGCCATCCAGTTTATGATACTCTGTTATGGCAGTCTGAGAAGACTGTTACAAACCTATAGTATTTTAATTGTTTAATTATTTAACTTCTGTTTTCTCTGATTGCTTTAAGTTCCTAACAAGCCCAGGACAACGTCTGCAATCATTTAGTTTTTATACTTCCAGGACCTATCAGAGTACCTGAGAGAGTAGTTTCAATAAATATTTATTCAGTGAATGAGATGCTAATTTCCCCCCTTCCCCTTTAAAAACTATGGTATTATTAAAGAATGTGTTTCTCTTGTCCACTGCTATACTTTAAGCATACCTAACAAAGGATGATTCATTCATTCATTTGCATATGTATGAAATACATATTAACAGCACAGTACAAACCTGTGATAAACTAGAAAAGAAAACCAGAGCTGTAGTTTGGACTCAAAACATTTTGCTATAAATTTTTTCTGATAGAATCTGAGCAAAGGAGACCAATAAGACTAACATTTTCATTATTCTTTTGTATGATGAGTTCATGGATTCCCAGAGGTTAAATACTATGAGAATATATTCCTAAATTGCCAGAATTAATTTTAATCTTGAAAAGGCTTTTAATATGTGTGAATGAGATGTCCTTACAGACATCTTTAACAGGTCAGGATTTAGTATTAAATTTAGCTAGTTTGGCTACAGAATCAGCTTCTTCTTATTTGATGTCTTCTCATCTATGACTCTTAATATATACAAATAATATAATGTTTTCACTGGAAAGAGTATATGGCTACTTGGTAATGATTCATTTCCACCCTTATCATTCTCATACTAGCTCTTGTCACCATCGAAAAGAAAATATATAAGTATCCTTATTAAGACTAATGATATCTTCAATGGCTTCCCAAATCTGTGTCAGTAATGAAAAGGTGCTTTCTGTATCAGATAATAAAATGCAACCCATTAATTCATGACTACCTTTTGCATTCATGTGGATTTAGTGATACATTTAATGAGCATTTTCACTATGGTGTCTTTCAGAATTCTCTGTGTAATATCTTTTAAACTTAAAAAAAAATTACTGGGGCCAGAAGGTGGCATGGAGGTTGGGGCGGCTGGATCCCACATGGCTGACTCCGTGGTTCAAGTCCCAGACCCAGCAACTTGAAGGTCTTGCCAGGCATGTGTGCATATGTGTGCAAAATCCTGATAGGAGACTGAAGGAAAAGGAATTGTGGCATGGCCATCCCCTCTAGGGGGTGATTTTTCACTTTCTCTCTCTGTTTCTGACAAGTGTACATGCTCTATAGCAAATTAAAAAATAAAGCAAAACAAAAAAATTCTACTTTTGAATGATTTAAATTTTAGTATATTTAAATATTTTCATGCATTTATTAGGAAATATTGGATGTTTGTACCATCACTTTTGCCAGATCATTTGATACTCTATGTCTTTTATGTAATGCAGACTTGAATGATAAGGGGTCTCCAAAGGCTAAATATATTCTCAAAGTAGTTAGTACTCTGTTATTGAAGGTGATATATTCTGATGATAGATCTATCTATGGTAGACTGGCCCTGTACCCTAGTGGTTAAGAGAGCCAGATTCCAGGACCAGCAGATGGCATAATGGTTACATCGGTGGACTTCCACATAGTCAACTGTGGTTTGAGTCCTGGACCCAGAGACCTAAAACTAAAGCTGGCTGCATTTGCATGCATGCCCAAGATCCCAAGAGGAGGACGATGGAAAAGAAGGGAATGTGGTGTGGCCATCACCGGTGGGGGAAGGGTGTTTTCTCATTTTCTTTCTCTCTCTGTCTCACTGGCAAGTGCATGCACTCTAGCCAAAAAAAAAAAAAAAAAAACCTCTCTCAAATA
>NW_006205516.1:2977862-2979346 GCF_000334495.1 Tupaia belangeri chinensis
AATAAATAAATAAATAAATAGCCAGATCCCAAATAGACAACTTTGGCTTGAGTCCTGACCCAGCAGATTGAAGACAAAACAAAACAAAAAAAAATGCACTGTGTGTGTGTGTGTGTGTATGTGTGTGTGTCCCAAATCCTGGTAGGATGAAGAAATGAAGGAGAAGGGATTGTGGCATAACCACATTCCATTGGGGGGGTACTTTCTTCCTTTTTCCTCTCCCCCTATCTGGCAAGTACATGTGCCCGCTGGCAATTAAAAAAATTATTTTTAGTGAAGATAACAATATTTGAGAATTAGGAAACAGCTTTTTAGGTATATATTATCATGGTGGTATTGCTTTCCATCTTTTGGAGCTTGCTGATATAATTCATAGACTCCTGACTCTTTCCTTAATAATTTGTCAATCCTTATTGACACATGATCTCTGTTCTTCTCACTCTGGGATTAAGGTGCATAGTCCTTTCTTCTGCTGAGTTAGATACATACTTCAGAGAGAATTTACTGTTTCCTCTTAAGTTATTAGCATCTTTAACTCCTGAAATCTATCTGTTGTTCTGATCACAGGATAGCTTTTTCTTTCAACATCTCTCCCCCCAAAATTAAAAAAAATATATTGATGTTTGACTTGAAGATTTATTAATTGAAGTATCATGGTATATGGTTAGAATCTGTAAACTTAGATGACATAATTGTCTTCCTTTCACACATACTAAAAGCCTTTTCAAGACTAAAATCTGGCAATTTAGGAATATATTCTCACAGTATTTAACGTCTGGGTTAAATGATAACCTGTCCTTATCATTCCTCTCCCATTGGAATGAACACATTGTTATTTCATTATTTACATGGTCTAGTATAGGAAGTGCCAGGGTTAAAATGACAGGAGATCACAGTGTTTTATTTTCCTATCATTCTTTTTAGTCTCAAAAAAAAAAAAAGAGAAAAATAAAATCACCAAAATAACTATATTTCTGATATAGGGAAAAGTACTTTCTATAAGTCAGTTTTAGAATCAAGCAAATTTGTCTTAGGCAATACTTCCATGCTATTACTTCTCTGTTTGTATAGGGTGAAGTGCAGAAGAAGCCATAGTAAGAGGTTTTTCAATTGAAAAATAACTGTTAAGTATGCCTTTGGCTAGTAGGAAAAAGGATAGCTAAGTTGGAAATGGTAGGGTAATAATGCAGAGAAATAAATGGGGGTCTGAGTAATGCATTGTGAAGTCAGAATCATGATTGAATCCTAACTGTTCCTCCTACTACTATAGTTGTATGGCCTGCAACTTGGTTTCTTGGCATCTCTGTTTCTTTAAAGGTTGCTCTTCCCCTTTCACCACTTTTAATGTCTCTTTATGCTCATATGTAGATCCATTATCACTTTTGGCTTTATGGCTTTCCCATTATTTTGTTATAAAACTGCTATGAATTTCCTAATTGCTGTGTGTGAAAGAGGAGCAGGGTATGTATAGACAAATTTATCCT
>NW_006205516.1:2979371-2991914 GCF_000334495.1 Tupaia belangeri chinensis
TTCCTTCCTTTCTTTCTCTCTCTCTCTCTTTTCATTGAGATTTTTTTTTTCTGTAGGACACATGCTCACAGGAAAAAGAGACATAGTGAGGGCAAGTGAGAAATCACTGCTCCAGGAGGAATGGCCATGCTGTAATCCTTTCTTTTCCATTTTCTCCCAGGAATGTTGGGTATGCACATACAGGCGGCCAGCATGATTTTCAAGCCACTCGGTCCAAGACTCAAGATGTGGTCAGCCATGTGGGAGTCCAGCAATGTAACTACCATGCCATCTGTTGGTCCCTCTCTTTTCCTTTTCTTAGGATATAAGCTGGCTGGGAGGAGCCTGCATTCTGCTTGGCTCCTCCACAACATAAGTGGCCCATGGCAGGAGAATACTGCAGCGATTCACTGTTGCCTCATACTGGTTGTAATTGTCATCTGTCCAGTTTGGGGTGTTGAATCGGTTCAAATCTGTCATTCAGTATTATGAAGCCTATATGTCCACAGATACACTACCTCTCTCCATTTTGTTCAAGGTAAAAAATTATTTTTCTCCTTATATTAATATCTGTGGTCTTAGTTCTCAATTAAATCAGAAACAAGGCAGAGAAAGATGTTATTTCCTCAATGCCCTCAATGACCCTAACGTGTCATAAGAATTAACTTCCATAACATAAGTTAAAGGGACCAGCAGGTGGTATGGTGGTTAAGGCTCGGACTCCCACAAGACTGACTGTGGTTTGAGTCCTGGACCTGGAGACCTGTTTTCTTACTTTCTCTCTCTCTCTCTATCTCTCTCTCTCTGTCTCTCTCTAGTGAGTGTATATACCCTGTAGCAAATTCAATAATAATAATGATAAATAAAATGAAATAAATAATTCTTTTTTAAAAATGCTAGTCAAGTACCCTGCATTTAGTAGGTGATCAGTAAATGCTATCTCTAACCATGTAGCTAGTTACAAGTATACAGTATTCTTTCATTGAACTTTAATATGAAAATTGGAACTTTCTTTGGATCAAGCATCATTGAAATAGAACGTGTCATTCTATTAGTCTCAGTTTTCTTTGAGTGTACACATGTTTTGAGAAGCAAAAAGAACAGGGCTCGAGGGAAAAGTGGGATATATTATTAAAGGAGCCTAATCTTTAAATCCTAATGCCTTAAAATTACAACATTTTTTTTCTTCTAGAAGGGGAAAAATCTTAAAATTACAACATTTTTTTTCTTCTAGAAGGGAGAGAATCATTTGGTCCAATATCTCATTTCACAGTTGACAAACTGAGGCCGAGGGGATTTAAAAGATGTTCTCATAGTCTTACAGATCCTAGCATATAGGAATTATAATTCATGTCTTTTCATTGTACTATATAGACAAGAAAGGGATCATAAATCACTTTCTGATAAAGGGGTAATAGAAAACTTTAGTTTCGGAGTTCTTGGTAGTAATTGCCTTAGAATAAGTTTGAAAGTATTGACCGAAGTGAGCACTTACATCTGAGATGAAGTCTACCATTACTCTGGATCAGGGAATGTACAATGGTAACTATCATGAGAACACATCTTGATAATGGTCATCCGTATTTATAGTCTGGGGATATGAATAACCTCAGTGTTGACCCATCATTTCTTTGAACACATAGAACATTCATAATTACCAAAAATACAAACTGTGAGAACTGTGCCTTTCAGTTTTTATTTGGGATCCTATCCCAACTTTCTTGCTGGCTTAGTTGACTCCAGCTGCATGACCTTTAATCATGTATATAAAAAAAATCAGAAAATCCCCATTTTACTCAGCTAAACTAATCATCAGGAGAAAAAATGAAATGTCCTGTTCCCTATGACTATCATCACTGGACAAAATGTACTTGATATCCAGCAAGGTGTTACTGAAGATTTCACTGCCAGCCTAAATGTAACATTATTCAATAAGCATAAAGACAATGAAAGATAGCAAACCTGTCAGTTAAAAATTCTCTTACAGTTTAATAATGCTTTCCTGCCATTTGTTTCTCAGTAGACAGAAGCACAGAGCTGTTCTTGTGCCCTTAAATATATATTTGAGGGAACATAGCAGGTTACTTACATTTAGTTTATTATTTCTTCAAATTGGAGACCAGGAGTGTTTTTATTTCCAAATTGATTATTTGTGGTACAAATGGATTTAAATCTGTAGGCATTAGTACCCACCATTCATTACAAATCATACCATCTCTGTGAGTGGGAAAAGACTATGGTAACACTATATTCTTTGTTCATTAAAGCTTAGCAGCAGAAACAGGGTACTATAGGACTACAGAACTTGGCAAAATTTGCTGTATATTAGGAACAAAATACCCAAATATTTAAACGTTTCCAGACTATGAAGACTTTAGACATGGAGAAAAATTCATTTCCTATGAAGCCAAATCAATCCACTAGATAGGTTGGTCTTATTGTTAGGACAAAACAGTAAGAAACAAATCAAAATATTAAATGTCATGTTTATGACTTGTGTATAATTGTTATGTCCTGTCTTTAGCAGAGAGCAAAGGGGTAAGATCCTATTTCAGTGACCCTCATACTAATATTCAGTTTTATATTATAAGACTGTTTCTACAGACAGGCACATAGCCCAGAGCAATATTGCTTTGTTGAAATAGAAACAAAGAATTTTATTTGAGCAAGAAATTTGGTATAAAAGATACATTTATAAACCTCTGATTTGATTAAGAAATCTATACTTACAGACTCACAGAACCTTAACACTGAAAGGTATGTGAAAAAACATCTAGTCCACACTGCTTATTTTTCTAGATTAGGAGATCAGGGCCTAAATAAAGGAAGGTTTTGCCCAAAGACACATGGCTAGTTAGTTGCTGGGTTGGGATTAAAATATGAGGTTTTGTATAGTTAGTTCAGGAGTATTTTCAGTAAATATATATTGCCTCTCTTCCCCTCAGAAAAGAAATACACTGTGGTTATTAGGAATATAGACTCAAGGGTGAAAGTGCAAGAGTTGGGCTCCTTATTCTGTCTCTTTGCTGATGTGTGATTTAGAGCAAATCGCTTAAACTCTGCTCTCATTTTCTTATTGCAAAATGGAGATAATAATAATAATGCTTATTTCATAGGACTATTGTAGGGATTAAATTATTCAAAGAATATAAAGCACTTAGGACAGTGCTTGGCACACAGTAAGCTGTCAAAAGCATTTAATAGTATTTTCTCATTATTACACTATTAGGGTAATTGGTTTAATTAAGATAGCCTTTTCTGACATAATATTTAAAAATAATGTGTGATATCTGGGTATATCAAAGAAAGAAACACTCAATAGAAATGGCAACACAACAGCTAATTATAAACAATCAAACAAAAACAAAAACAGTTGTCTTTTGGCAGAACTTCATTATCCAAAGGTTTGGTCTGGTCTTTCAGCACACACCTGATCTCAGAAAGGATGTATCACTACTTCTGCACAGCTCTCAAAGTAAATATCCCTGGTGAATATTTCTTATATAGTCAGACATAATGCATTTTTATTACCAAAGAGCCATCCACATTTGTGGACATGCCAGTTATCACTTGTAACTGACAGACCTCACCTAATGGTCTGTGAACTGTTACCTATCTACAGTGAGATATGGGGCTTGCACCAACGTGTAAATAAACTGAGTCACTAAACACACTGATTAGCTATATAGATATAGATTAGATGTGTGCATATGTAGATACAGATTAGATATGTATTTTGCTATATATAATAGAGAGACAGCCATATAAAATTACATAGATACATAATGTATATAAATTATATATACATACATATATACATAACATGATATCTATATTGAACATACATTACACACACACACACACATTTCTTAATGATGGAAGTAGTGCATTGCTTCACATTCTCATACACATTCCTCATCTCTAGGTGAACTGGTAAAAATTTTTTGCCATAGGGTGGGTGCCACCACGTCCCAACTGGTAAAAAGTTTATTGACTAACACTGATCTGTGGACTAGAGTTGGCCTTCAGACCACACTTTGATCAATTCTGATCTTGACCATGATCTTTAGTGAACTCTAACAATAGACTATGTTGATTTATTGACTCTTTCTTAAAGACTTGGCACCCACTTAAGTTTTCAGAATTCCACTTGTGGGGAAAAAGTATATTTTAATATAGAAAAGTTGGTGGCTTACCTGGCAGATCCATTTCTATTTGATTTATGGAACACCACCTACATAACTCAGTCTTAGTGGACTATTCTACTGGTTTGCCTTTTCATCTAATAATGGCAGAAATGCTTTTCTAGCAAACAAATCTATAAAATTTTACTTACGGTTGTTTTAAAGTGACAAGCATTAATCACTAGCACTTGTTTTTCAATATCTGCCTGATATTAAGTGGCATTTTAAAATGAAGAAGCAAGGAATGCAAATGACATGGAAAACATGACAAGGAGAAAATAAATGTTTATTTTTCTAAGTCTGCATAGGTTTGTGTATTACCTAGTTTTTTCTCCTGTCTTTTCCCCAAAGAAACTGTAATAAATGCTTTTTGTAATACTGAATTTCTGAATCATTACTTCATAGGGAGGTTTCAAACACCTAGAAGAGCATCTATGGTTTGCCAATACCCAATTAATGGTGATTATCTCTTTTTCTTATTTTATGGTTTTTCTGGGAGGAGCATATATCAAGTCTTAAAATACTTAAAATATTATCTTCATAAAAAGTACAAGATCCTAAGTAAGCTACAAGTATGCTTGTCATTTGGTGACAACTGCCTTCCCTTTCTCTCAGAGTCTTCTCACTTTTATTTCAAATATTTGCCTCAAATTTTTCTAACTTTGAATAAAACTGACTTGTTCAATTATCAAACCAATAGAACATACTCCTTTGGGTTTCCATTTCACACTGACAGTGTTTTGAGGGCAGAAATATATTCTGGCCCACAGTGTTTCCAAGTTTAGCAGAAAGGAGCATTGTTACCAACCTTCTGAACCAGCCTTGTTCTTCCCAATAACTGATAGCATTGCTTCACACCATATATTTTTCATTACTGTGAAAATACTTTTCCTTTTGTCAGAAATGTTTATTGTGACTGTTAAACCCAGTGAAAGCAGAAGAATCAAGAAGCATTACTCCTCCAGGAACTAAGACTCGGGAATCTGCAGCAACAAAACAAAACAAAACAAAACACAGCAAAACCCATGTGGTAATCATTAATGACGCTTACTAGATATTTCAATTTTATCCTTTTTCTGGCTCACGTTTGGGTTGTACTTTCTGGACCCTTGTGGTTAGATAAGGATATGTCACTAGTTCTGGCCAATAGATTGCAGAAAACAGTGACATGTGTTACTTCTGGCTAAGTACTTAATATACAAGTTAGAACTCACTTTTCCACTGTCACAATAACAACAGTGTCCCAGCAAGGGAGTTTTCTACCATCCTTGGTCCTAGGAAAAGGCACCATGGAGCAGAGCCCTTATTTATCCTTAATGAATGTGAAGCATGAATGAGAATAATCCTGCCTCCACTGAGAATTTCAGGTTTCTAATTTAAGCATAATTTAACCCAGCCTGATTGAAACAGCTTCCTTTATGTAGCTCTCCTAAAATCATTCCACAATAGCTATCTTTCCTTGCAAATTTAAGTCTAACTAAACTATTTTTTTTTCTTTATAAGCAATATGGCATGGTCAAAGAGTAAAAGGAAGTCCTGGAGTTTCAATTTTTTGCAAGTTTATATGTGACCAGGAAATATTGTTATGCTCTGTAGCTTGTTACATGGCATTCTACTTACCTCACTTTCATTTAAAATGTATCTAGTAGGTTAAGGTTCTATATTATAAGCTCTGGGGCAATTGACACAAGAAAAATGATAAAAATGATGGTAGACTTAAAAAAAACAAATCATATCAATAATTAGTTTAAATATAAATGAACACCACATAAATGGCAGAGATTGGCCAGACTAGATAAAATAAAAAGACTTATCAGTAGTTACTATCTACAAGAGAAACACTTTATGTTTAAAGAAACAAGCTGAAAGTAAAAGGATAGAAAAAGGTAAAACATTCAAAATGGAACTTTATAAAAATGTCTAAAAGAATCCAAAAATTTACCTTGGCAAATATTCTAGCAGGTTAAATAAATAAGAGAGACAAAAGATATTCAAGGGAACAGCAGATGGCATAACAGTCACGTCACTGGACTCCAACGTAGTCGACCTGGACCCAATGATTTAAAACTCATGCTAGGTGCCTGTGCATGTGTGCCCAAGATCCCAAGTGGAGAATAGAAGGAAAAGGGATTGAGACATGGCCATCCCATCTGGGAGGCGATTTCTTGTTTTCTGTCTCTCTGTCTCTCTGGCAAGCTCACGCACTCTATAGCAAAAATCTCTCTTAACAAAAAAAAAATTTAAGCAGAACATAGGCTTTAATCATTCTCTTGTATAGTTGTTATTTAAATGCAGGTGTTTTGCATCTTGAAAGTAGAAAATACCTGTTGCCTTTTGAAATCAAATGATCATACAAAAGAATCTCATAAAATAATATTTAGAGCTCAAAGAAGATTTGATTATTATCAAATACAGTTTTTCCAAATGTAATAGAAATAGGACTATGGTATGTGGAAAGATTCTGAATGGCATTTTAAAAACACTTTACAGTTATAAATTTTTTCTGAATGGTTTAGAGCTCAGTATTTATTAGATATAATAGGTTTTCAAGAAATGACAGGAGGGGAGGAAAGAAGATGAGTTTTCAATGTTTATATTTTTAATATGTATTTGATAAAATATGTGTAACAAAATTCTTCCCATATATGAGAAATCTCATAGAAATCCTGTACTTCGCTCTCTTCCGGCCCCAGGCTCCTCAGCGGCCGTGGGTTTCGGTGCAGACATGGCCAAGTTCAAGAACCACACCACACACAACCAGTACCGAAAAATGGCATAGAAATGGCATCAAGAAACCTCGATCACAAAGATATGGATCTCTCAAAGGGGAAGACCCCAAATTCCTGAGGGACATATGCTTTGCCAAGAAGCACAACAAGAAGGGTCTGAGGAAGAGGCAGGCCAACAATGCCAAGGCCATGAGTGCGCGCACGGAGGCCATCAAGGCACTCGTAAAACAAAGGGGGTTTCAGAAGGGCATCCCGAAGGGAAGCAGCCGCAAGCTCAGTTGTCTTGCCTACATTGCCCACCCTAAGCTTGGGGAACATGCTCGCACCCATATCGCCAAGGGCCTCAGGCTCTCTTGGCCAAAGGCCAACAAGGCTAAGGCTCAGACCAAGACCCAGACCAAAGCCCAGGCTTCACCTGCAGCTCCTTCTTCAGTTCCAGCTCTGGCTCAGGCTCCCAAAGGTGTCCAGGCCCCCAGAAAAGCCCCGTAACAGAGGCCTTTGCCAGTATGAGGACAGACGGACTGACCCCCGGGCTGCTCTCTGTGTGGGGCTGGTGTCCTCCTGTGCTATGTGTGTGAATAAACATGAGGCAGGAAAAAAAAAAAAAAAAAGAAATCCTGTACTTCAACAAAAACGTGATATAACTATGGCATGAGACGAGTTTCTAAAAGTAAATCAGGCTCTGCTGGTAGATCTGGAAGAATACCCAGTTATTCAGCCAGATACCATTCCAACATTCTCCTATGTTATTACCTATAGATAGAGCTCACAGTGGAATCTTCTACCCTATTCTACTCAAGAACTTCACTACCTGCTTCCCCACTTGTACAACAATTTAGCATCTCTCTTTTTATTCCTCTGAAAATGGATTTTAAATCTTTATGGAAATAAAAATTAGTATTTATCAGAATCTTTGAGAACTGCTGACATAGATTACATCTTCGGTACACTCATCCCAGGGACATCTGCTTTGATGAAAAAACAATTACAATGAATAGCATCAGGGCTAATCATAAATAGCACAATTCTCCCTTCTGATGCTATTACTGTTTGATCATGACTTTATTCAGTACAATGTCCCTCAAGCATTCAAACAAAATTATGGAATGTCAGGTAAAATTTTTATTTACTGAATACTGAGTACAGATGCTATGTATATATATGATCACTTTTTTAAAATGTTCCCATAACTTTTATTAGAGTATACTGTTATATGTGTTCTATTTTATCATCCAGTTACCAATAAAACATAGACTATATATAGGGCTCGGTACTTTCTGCCATCCAGTGGGGGGTCCAGAAATGTACCCCTGCAGATAAAAGGGACTCCTGTATAAAAATACTTTTAAGTGGAGATGTGGATGACTGCAGGATTTGAACATTTGGTTTTATAGGGTACAATTAAAGTGATCCACTCTTCTTGAATATACCTCATCCTTCAGCTACATTCACAACTCAGAGCGGTAACTATTCCATTCATCAGTTCAGTCTGACACCACTAGGAGTTCAATCTAGTAAACAGCTGGTAAGTTACATGCATACCCACTCTTTGAAGTTAAGTTTAAAAAGTTTGTGATTCCCATAAAAAAAAATCCCTGAAAATTGTTTAAAGTGAGTTCTGCCTTAAATCATAGGTAAAATATGAAATACATAAAAATAAATCTTTTAGGGGTATGATAAATAAAGTCTGCTGCAGTCAGCAGTAATATGTAATAAGAGTCCGTTTCATACCAGTAGTGCATTGGTTCTTTATTCATAAATATCAGCATTAATACTGTATCTTATTTTGGAATGAAAAGAAAAGCAACACACTAATTTAGAAAACTTTTAACAAAGACTTCCACTTCCTACATTACATTTAAAGTCCAAGGTGGCAGTGTTCATTGGACCAGGACTGGAGTCAAGTCTTCTGACTCCAAAGCTGCTTTCTTTCTGCTACTTTGCCCTCTTTACTAACTGAAATAACCTCATGGATACTCATCTCCAGCCTTCATGACTGAAGAACTAGGTTCATGTTTGTCACAAAGATTCTAATTTAATTTTAACCTCAAAATTTGAGATAGGTGTGCTGCAGGCTTGTAAGTTTAGCAGCTAGAAATATCATCTGTTACATCATAAACTTACTAACTACAAAGAAATTTGATAATACTGTTACCTCTGAAAGAGGAGACTTGCTAATATTAGTCAAAAACAAACAAACAAACAAACAAACAAACAAAACAAAACAAAACAAAAAACTTACTTTGAACCAAGGAGAAAACAAAGTAATACAGGTCTCAGATGGGAATTCACTAAATATAATTCCTAATTCTACTATTTTTTTGTGGCAACGTGTAAATATAAATATAAACAAATTAACTATCTTAATTTTTTATTAATCTGGTATGGCCTATATTTAACAATCTTAAATTTTCCTTCCAAATAATGGGGCTGAAAAAAAATAATTTCCTTGAACAGACAGTGCTCGAATGGCCTCTCTCCTCACTGTGTCTGCATACGCAGTTTAAAGATTCTTAAGTCATGCACGAGTTTAGCGAGAATCAAGGAGTTCTATAATTAGTGAACATGTATCACAAGAAATCAGGTGAACTACTTCTGCTTCATCCTCAGAAAAATTATATTTTCCACCACATTGGCAACTCAAAGAAAAAGAGTGATCATCTTCATTCCAAGATATTTCTTCAAGATGTACTTGAGCATCTACTGGTCCCATATTTCTTAGTTCATCTTCATGCCACTGCAGGTCATACTCTTTTTTTGTCTCTTCATTCCCTAGAATTTTCCACGCCTGATCAACTTCGATGAACTTTCATAAACATTCCTCCACCGAGCCCGCTGGCACATCTGCACTCTGTTTATCTGGATAGTACATTAATATGAGTCTTTGATACTTCTGTTTTAGGTCTGACACATTTGCAGATGGGTCGCCCCCAGAATGCTGTACCAATCCTTCTTTGGATTCTGCTCAAATGCCATCATCCATTGAATGTAAAGGGGAGGGGGGTCTTCTCAGATCACCAGACTTCCTGTGGCCGGCAGCGCCCACTTCCTGCCTGCCTTCCTATATATGATCACTTTTAAGGAACGTTTGTATTGAGGGCTAGAAGATGCCAAATGGTTATGTCACTGGACTCCCACATCGTTGTCCATGGTTTGAGTCCTGGACCCAACGGCTTAAACTCACACCAGATACATGTGTGTGATCCCCAAAATCTCAACAGGAGAATGGAAGAGAAGGGATTGTGGCATAGCCATTTCCCCAGGGAGTGATACCTTGCTTTCTGTCTATCTCTACAGCAAGAACATGTGCCCTATAGCAAAAATCTCTCCCCACTCCTCCCCCCCCAAAAAAAAGAAATGAAAAGAAAAAGAAACTGATACTTCCTAGGTGACTAAATATGGTTTATTGTCCTGCATAATTTTATTCATTGTCTAAGCAATCTTATTTTCACCATTTATTTATGGTATTTAGATGGAGTAAGAAAAAGGGAAGACAAAAAGACAAAATAGATGGATTTTCCATGAGTTCTAGTGTTACCTCATTTGGGCAAATTAATCAACTCGCTCAGAGGTCCATAGCTAAGAAGCAGAGAACCAGGACTCAATCCCAAATTTGTCTGACTCTTAAGTCTAGTTCTTTCTTCCCTTACATTAGTCATTATCATCAGATCATAACTCCTAGAACCTGCCTTGGCTGTAGCAGCCAAGAGAGAGCAGGGAAAATGGGAAGGAAACCTGAGAAACAAACTTACTCTTTTAAGTGAATCTTACCATCAGTCATTCCACACTCCTATCCCTGCTCTGCATTGTGTGTATGTGAAGAGAGAGAGAAAGATAGAGAGAAAGAGAGAGAGAGAGCCAGAAAGAGTTCAAGAAAGCTATACCAGGAAAATTCTGGCAGAAATTTGTATAGAGGCATTTGTCAGACTTTATTCCATTAGGCATTTCTGCCACTATGAATACTTCTTACTAAATGTCTGCTTTGTAGCAGGAATTCCACTTGGTATTATGGATAGTGAGAAGAAGGACATTCCCCATCATCAGACTATGGTGATATAGTCCACAGTGCAAGGTCTGAGAGCAACATGCCCAGAGGACCTTGAGTGGGAGCCCACTAGTGCTCAAGAAAAGCTCCTTAGACTAAGTGATGATGAAGCCATGTTTCAAAGGACCGAAAAAGTTAATGAGATGAAGAAGCAAGAAGGGTCTTCTAAAAAAAGGAAATAGCATGCACAAAAATAAATGGTTAATTTTTAGTCCAAATTCTCACAATTTCTAGATTAGAGAAGTTCAACCCAGAGTTAAGGAACTCAGGTGGGTCTTTCTCATGATGCAATTCTCAGGAAGGGGAGGGAACCTCTGAGAAGAGGAGGACCAGCCTATCTGGGCCGTGTGGCAAGTGCCCCAGCTCCACTAGACTGACAGTAAATCCACTTCAGCCAGCCAGAGCCAGATCCAGTTTCTCCTCTTTTCTATCCACCATCTTACACAAAGGAGGTGCTTATTAGGGACCATTAATCACAATAATCCCTTTCACATGCATTATTTATAGACCCTCTCAGCAGCTCTACCATGTATTGTTATTAGCATTTCTACTTGACAGATGATTTAACAGAGACTTAAGAAACACATCCAGAATTACACAAAACTAGTCATTGGTTGTTGGTGCCTAAAAGCTTAGACACAGATAAAGTGCTTTTTTCATGACACTATACAGATGGTGATGATAATGGCTGGCATCCATGATACTGAGGAGGAGGAGAAGAAGAGAAGGAAAGAAAAGAGAAGGGGAGGGGGGAGAAGCAGCATTTCTTGAAAGGTTTCCACTGTTTGAATTTGTTTTTGTCAGGTACAGACAGGATTTGGAAGGCTGGGCTCTCACTTCTGGGGCTTTCAAACCCATGATGTCCTCCCTGACATTGTCACCATGGCTAAGGGGATTGGGAACGGCTTTCCCATGGCAGCAGTTGTGACCAGTCCAGGTAGGACCTACAGGCAGTTTGTGCTTCTGGGTCTCCTGCATGGGCCATGGTAGGAAACATAGGTACTGGGACTTTGGTGGGTTGGAGGCAGTGATGGAAACTCTACAACGCATTTCCCAAGCAAACAAAAGAAAAAAGCATCTGTCTGCCAGACTGTAGAACAGATGGAAGTAAGGCAGTCCTTTTTGTTCTTGTGCAGGGAAGACTAATACCCCCAGCCCCGCAATGAGATGCAGAGTTCCATTACACTGATGGGTATGATGTGCTATGAAACCAACCCTGAAACCTCCAAAGTAATTGTATTCTTGCATGAGAGTTTTACTTGGTCTTGCCACACAAGTAAACTATAGACTCAAAGTCGAGAGGGACGTATTTCTCTGTTTATACCTCATTAACAAAGCAGCAAAATATAGGCCAGCCCCGTGGCTAGAGGTCAAGGAAGCCATAGCCCTCATGGCTGACCACAGTTGAATTTCCATTCCCAGTGGCTTGAAAAATACATCAGTCAGGTGTGTATGCATGCCCCAAATCCCAATATTATGGAGAAATGGAGGAGAAAAAACTGCAGATCATCACAGCACATTAGGGAGTGCTTTTTCCTTCGCCCTCTCCCTCTCTGTCTCTGTATCTCTTTGGCAATTGCATGTGCCCTCTGGCAAAAAAAAAAAA
>NW_006205516.1:2992531-2992923 GCF_000334495.1 Tupaia belangeri chinensis
CAGCGTGAGCTTAAGCCACCAGGTCCGGGACTCAAACCGCAGTCAACTATGTGGGAGTCCAGCAACATAGCCATTACGCTAACTGCTGGTCCCTATTATTCCATTTTTTAAACATTCAATCACTATTTATCATTTTGCTTGTAAAAAGACTTTACCCAACATGAAATACTTCTCAGATTAGTCCAGGTGAGAATACTATGCAAGTCATCATCAACAGAAAATAAACCATTCCTGTTGCACTAATGTCATGCCTCTATATTTGTTCTCTTGATATCCTTCTCCAAACTCTTCTCTTCTGCCCCATTCCACAGTGTCTTCATCATCACTAACTATTTTCACTGCTTCTATGCCCTCCAATATTTATCTCTGCCATAAAGTACAGATAGTCGGTA
>NW_006205517.1:0-1321 GCF_000334495.1 Tupaia belangeri chinensis
CCTGATACAAATTCAGCCCCATTTTATTTTTATTTATTTTTTATTGGTTTTTAAAATTATTTTGCATATATTAAATTGCTACACATCATTTAGATTGTGAAGAGACTTTACCCAGCATGATATACACCTTGGTCCAGGCCAGTTGAGACCATCATACATGTCAATAGATAATAAGCCTTATCTGTGTCGCACAAGCATCAAGAGTATGAAATGGAAGCACCAGAGGTTAAATAATTTGCCAGGATAAAATGCTCCACAGCTCAAGTCCTCCATCACTAATCACACCGTCCCCTCCAGGGAACACATCGACACAGTGGTGTGGCCAGAAGCCAGCCAGGAAATGGCTGAGCTCTTCATGAGACTCTGAGTCAGCTCCATGCCATGGAAGAAGCAAGGATCTTCTTTGGGTTAGTTTCTGAGATTAATTTCATTTCCATTATACTCACCCAGCTGGTCCTTCTTTGGAAGGCACATGTAAAGAGATCTGCTTCACTATATTTCTAGCAATCAGTTTTTTGCATGAAGAAGTCAAAAACTAGGTTCCTGGAATTATCTTCTGAGACAGAATCCTTCACAGAAACAAAGTGTTAGTTTGCAATAGATGTGTTAGCTTCTTTTTTTAGATAAATGTTTTTGCTATAGGGCACATGAACTCACCAGGGAGACAGAGACAGAGACAGAAAGTAAGAAATCACTCCCCTGGGTAGAGGGCCATACCAAAGTCTCTTCTCTACTTACCTCTCAGGATTCTGGGCACACATGGACATGCACACGCACATGTACCCGGCATGAATTTTAAGTTACCAGGTCCAGGACTTGAACCATGGTGGACTACTTGGGAGTCCAACAAGTCCAGACGGTGTAACCATTATGCCATCTACTAGTCCCACAATAGATGTGTTTCTAAAGTTCATGGTGCTAGAGATGATTCTGTCTCCAAAATGTGGAAAAAACTACCAGATAAAATCATTACAGTGAACGATCGATTATCTTAACAATCACTTGATGTCATGCCTTCATTCTAAGGACCAGAGATGAAAAGTGATTGACCAAAAGTGATTGTGGTAAAAGATAGAATCTGAATGTATATATGGTAACACAAAGATTGCTAATATCGCTTCTAAAATTGATTTAAGATGGAGCATCATTGTAAGGGAATACTGACCCAAAACTGTTACACAGGGATACAGAACAAGTACAAAGCCTAACAGCCCAAATAAAGCAAAAAAGAAAAAGTGTTTCTTATCTGCAAAATGTACATACAACATCCCCAAATAGCATAATCAGTTTATTAGAGTCCCTCCTCTTTTTTTTTTTTTTT
>NW_006205517.1:1357-5800 GCF_000334495.1 Tupaia belangeri chinensis
ATTTTTGTTATAGAGTGCATGTGCTCACCAGAAAGACAGAGAGAGAGACAGAAAGTGAGAAATCACCCCCCCCAGGGGGGATGGCCACGCTGGAGCCCCTTCTCCTCCATTCATCTCTTGGGATCTTGGGTATGCACGCACATGGGCCAGGCGTGAGTTTAAGTCACCGGGTCCGGGGCTTGAACTGTGGTCGACTACTTGGGAGTTCAGCAACATAGCCATTATGCTAACTGCTGGTACTGACCCTCCTCTTTTATGGAGAGAGAGCTGAAGCACCTCTGTCTACAGACACCAAGAACTTTTTCTCAATAAACTTCCTTTTATCTTTCTTTTACCTTGAGATGACAGCCACTGAGTCTTCCAACTGTGATAATCATTAATCATGGATATTTTGAATTTTTCTCCTCACTAATGCTCACTTGGAACCTCCAAGTTGATCTTTACAGTGCTTTTGAAGTCATGGACATGTGCAGAGTGGTGAAAATTCAGTTGTCTAACATAATGTTCGCAGCTAGTGTCAAACAGGCAATGCTCTGCCTTCCTTTAGCTCTCAGACTACAAACAAGTGTGCTTCCTTTGGTCTGCTTAGTGCAATGACTTTTGCATTTTTGCACTTTTTGGTGGTAATTTCAGGGCTATCTAGTAGCATGATCATTAAGATGACTGAATACCACATGGACAACTGTGTGGTTTGAGTCCCAGACCGGACAACATAAAAAAGATGCTGGGCGCATGCATTCATGAATTCCCAAAGTACTGAGAGGAGGATAGAGAAGAAGGGATTGTGATATGGCCATTCCCAGGGGTGCTTTCTCTCTCTCTCTCTCTCCCCCTCTCTCTCTCTCTCTGCTAAAGAGCTATCTCGTGTGTTCCTAAGCTCAAGAAGGCACAATGTGTCTTAAAGATAAAATACGTGTGTTAGAGCATCTTGGTTTAGGCATGAGTTGTAGTGCCCCTTCCCTGAGTTCAATTTTTTAGATAGATTTCATTTTGTTTTAATTTCTTTTATAAAGTCAGTCACTTAGCTTGTAAGTAAATTTTCACAAAATGAATACACTTTACACCAGTTCAGCCGAGGATACTATACATGTTATCAATACCTAATAACCCATTTCTGTGTCTCATAAATGCCTTGCGTTTCTATTTTTTTCTTAGTGTCTTTCATCACACTCTCCTCCTTCTCCCACCCTCTTCCCACACTGTATTCAGTATCCATACCCAATTTTAATACCTTGTAATCTTTCAGTTTGAGTAATGGAGCATGAACAGTCTGTATATATTAAGTGGGGATAAACAATGTCTTTCCTTTATCGCCTGGCTTGCTGGACTCAGCAGTAAACCTTCCATACTCATTTACTTTCTATCTAAAAGCAGGGTCTTGTTTTTTTATGGCTGAGTAGTATTCCATAGGGTATATGTGCCACACTTTTCAATCCATTCCTCTGTTCATGGACATATAGGTTGGTTCTATGTCTTAGCAGTTGTGAATAATACCACAGTTAACATAGATGTGCAAGCATTTTTAAACTGAGGTTCTCCTACCCTTTGTGTAGATACCCAGGAGTGGGACAGCTAGATCATATGGTAGTTCTACTTGTAGATCTTTGAAGAATCTCAATATTGTTCTCCACAGTAGCTGGATCAATTTACATTCCCACCAGCAGTTTAGGAGAGTTCCTTTTTCTCCACAGCCATGCTAGCACTTATGGTTTAAAAGAAAAATCTTAGTCATGCTGGCTGTGATTAGGTGGTATCTCATTGTGGTTTTGAGTTCAATGTTAATGAATCATTAATGAATCAACAATATACATTAAATTTGGAATCTTTAAGAGACTCTCACTAAACAAGTTTACTTGTATATGAATCAACAAAAAGATTGTGACCCAAGACTTGCTTGCTGGAACCTAACCCTCTATTTTCCCTAGGAACAAAGATTCATTATTTTCAATCCAGTGTTCATGAAAATCTTGTACAATGTAACTATAAAAATAATAAATAAAAGAGTATTATTCAGTCCTAGGTTTTTGGGTATTTTTTTAAGAGGTTTTTGCTATAGGGTGTGTGTGCTCACCAGAAATCCAGAGCGAGACAGAGAGACAGAGAGCGAGTAATCATCCGCTATGGGGGATGGCCACGCTCCAATCCCTTTCTCTTCCATTCTCCTCTCGGGATCTTGGGCATGCGCGTGCACGTGCCCAGCATGAGTTTAAGCCAAACTGCGGTCGACTACATGGGATTTCAGTGATATAGCCATTATGACAACAGCAGGTCCTCTGTCCCAGGTTTTTTCTTCAGCAGTCTTATCTATGAACATGGTTACATAATTTATATTCCTTTTCACCAAGCATGGAACACTGGGACTCTCTCAAATTTCCAAAAACACTGGGAATTTCTTATGACACAGAAGTCTTGTGATCAATTGAATACTTATTGTGTATTTAGCACCAGAGGCAGAGCAGGAGAGATTCCATGTAGCTTAGAGTCCAGATGACCTGCCACCCAGTAAACATGGTAAAGAAAATGGAAACATTGATGATGAAATGGTAATGGGAGTAAGCAGAGGAAGCAGGTACTTTAGAGAAAGTGCCAGTACAATCCTTTGAAATGGAAATTTAAGCTGGGCTTAAGATATGTACAGGAGCCCATTATTTGAGAGAAGTGCAGCACCAGTCCCTGGCACAGGGAAAAGTCCTACTTCTGTGGTCGGACATAACAATGGGAACACCATACACCATGATGTTGGGAGATGAATGTCAATTGATGCTCTTACAACCATGGAAAGGTGCTCATATTTAATTCTCAATGCAGCGAGGTTGAGATTTGATTAATGGGTCATATCTTCTGGACTATTTAAAGCTCTCAGGTCATGCTGATATACAGCCTGAGTGAAGAACTACTAGGCTTATTAAGAAAACTCAGGAATAAAGTGAAAGGGCCTGATCCTTCTGATTAAGTTTATTGAACTCTAGTCCAGAACACCTACACATATATACACATGAGTAAGCCACTTATTTTTTTGGACATATTCCTAGAAGTGAAACTATATGACCAATAGTTTAAAATATATGCTAAAGTTAATGTCCAGCATGTTCATAAATGTGCATAACACATATTTCTGAATTGTTTTTGAAAGTCTTTTTTTCCTTTTCCTTTTTTTAGACAGACATTTGCTATAGGGAGTGTGCACTTTCCAGGGAGACAGAGAGAAATAAAGTGATAAATAACCTCCCAGGAGGGATGGCATTGCCACAATCCTTCTTTTATCTTCTCCTCTTGAGATTTTCAGCATGCAGGCACACACCCCCACCATGTGGAACTTCTCCCCCCAAAAAGATGAAAATTTTTAAAAAGACAAGTTTTTCCTTTTCCTTTTTTAGATAGATTTTTGCTATAGGGTATGTGCACTCTCCAGAGAGACAGAGAGAAAGAAAATGAGAATAACCCCCCAGGAGTGATGACCTTGCCACAATCCCTTCAATTCTCTTCTCCTCTTGAGATTTTGGGGATGCAGACACAAACACCCAGCATGCATTTCAAGCAGCCAGATCTGGACTCAAACCTCAGGTAGTCATGTGGCAGTCCAGTGACATAACTATTATGATATCTTCTGGTCTCTTGAAAGGTGATTTTACCAAATTATATTCTCTCTGTAGTAATGAGTATTCTTTTTCATCCTATTATTGTCTAACCTTATTCTACCTTCCTACCTTGTTGTTTTAATTCTGATTATTTTTTTTAACCTACTAGTAAGGTAAATTTGTTTTTCAAATCCTACTTACACCTTTTTATTTCATCCTTGGTGACATGTCTGGATCTTCAGTGTTCATGATCTATTTCTTCAGCTCTCTCCTGAAGTCTTGGGCTCCTAATGAATAGCTTGTATGTGCTGCTATGGACAGAATTGTACATGGGAACTATCTACAGGGTATTTGTAGAAGACATCGCTAACACACACAGCATAAATCAAAGTGTGAAACACTCCAAGAGGAAAGAAATGTCACCAGGAGAAATTGAAGTAGGAGGATGCTCCTGCAAATGGAAGAAGAAATGAAATTTTTCTTTTTAAAATTTTATTATTATTATTTAAGAGTCTGAAAGACTGAAGAAATGAAATTTTCAAGAAACAGGCACAATGAGTGTAGCTTGGCTGATAAATGTAAATAATTAGAAATGCTCTCACTCCCTGATCAAAACAGCATGGTATTGACACAATAACAGAACATGGTATTGACACAAAAACAATGGAATAGAATAGAGATCGCAGAAAAAAAAATGCCACCTACTGATCTTTGTCAAAGTGTACCAGTCAATCCAGTGGAAAAATTAAAACCTCCTTAGCAAATGGTTCTGGAAAAACTGGGTATCCGCCTGCAAAAAGATGAATCGGAAGCCCTATCTTTCACCATTGACACAAATCAACTCAAAGTGGATCAAAGACCTAAA
>NW_006205517.1:6284-7053 GCF_000334495.1 Tupaia belangeri chinensis
TGTGAATCAACAACCCTCAGAATGGGAGAATATTTTTGTAAATTATGTGTCAGATAAGGGATTGATAATCAGAATTCTCAGATACCCCAAAAATGATCAATCCAATTAAAACATAGAAAAATGAGCTGAACAAACAACTCTATAAGGAAGGCATATGAATAGTCAAACATAATATGAAAAAATGTTCAATATCCCTCATCTTAAGGGAGATGCTGATGAAAACTACAATGATTTGCCACCTAACCCCAATCCGAATGAGTAAGTTATATTATTTTATTTTGTATTATTTTAATTCTTTTTAAAAAACCTTTGATCTCTATACATCATTAA
The DNA here is from genome assembly GCF_000334495.1 of Tupaia belangeri chinensis. NCBI lineage: Eukaryota > Metazoa > Chordata > Mammalia > Scandentia > Tupaiidae > Tupaia > Tupaia belangeri. The sequence goes on from NW_006205517.1 coordinate 6,615, forward strand.
GCTTCTAAAGAGAATCTACAAAATATAAAATACATCTTAGACTATTTCAGTTGAGAATACTATACACATTATCATCAATATGTAATACATAATTTTTGAGTTCCACAAATGTCTTGCTTCTCTATATTTTTTCCTCATCTTCTTCCTTATATTCTTTCCTTCCCCCACCATCCTTCCACACTGTCTACAGCATATGTCACTATTTTCACTTCTTTTATGCCCTATATTAAGTGGAGACATGTAATAAATTTCTTTCATAGCCTGATTTGCTTCACACAGCATTAAATCATCCATTTTTGACCACTTTTTATAAAATACCATGGTCTTGTTGTTTTTTCATGGCCAAACAGTTTTCCATAGAGTATATGTACCACACGTTTTCAATCCATTCCTCTGTTCATGGACATTTGGATTGGTTCTATGTCTTAGCAATTGTGAA
>NW_006205517.1:7268-11773 GCF_000334495.1 Tupaia belangeri chinensis
AATCCCATCAAAACTTTTCATTTCTTTTGTATTTTTAATCTTTTCCAGAATGACTAAGATTAAAAATCAAAAAATGGTAAGTGCTGGCAGGACTGTGGTAAAGGGGGAATTCTTCTATTCTGCTGGTGAATAGGTAAAATGGTTCAGCCACTCTGGAGAACTATATGGGAGTTCTTCAAATATCTACTTATAGAACTACCATGTGATCCGACAGTTCTGGGTATCTGCCCAAATACAGGATGACACTCAGAAAAGTCCTTGCACACCTGTGTTTATTGAGGCATTATTCAAAACTGCTAAGACATGGAACCAGCCCAAATGTTCATGAACAGAAGAATGGATTTAAAAAGTGTGGTTATACTTTATGGAATGATACACAGCTATTAAAAAACAACAAGACCCTGACTTTTTAATAGAAAATAGACAAATATGGGAAGATTTACTGCTCAGTGAAGCAAGACAGACTATGAGGAAAGACATTGCATGCTTCCACTTAATATGTGTTGCTGTCTGCGCTCTATTGTGGAAACTGAAAGATTAGATCATACATAAGCCTGGACAATGGTTGTGAATACTGGATACAGTGCGGGAAGTGAGTGGGAGAAGGGGTATAGTGTAACAAAAGAAATTAAGAAGAAAAATAGAGAGGCAAGATTTTTTTGGGACACAGAAATGGATTAATATCTGTTGATGATAATATGTATAGGATCCTCAACTGGACTGGTGTGAAGTGCCTTCATGTTGTGAAGCTAAGTGATGTATAGTAATTGAATGTATGAAAGAAATAAAACAAAATAAAAGACATATTAAAAAATATAAAGTATTTGCACAGCATACAGCACTGGCAGACAGCCAACATCTTTCCATGTCTTTACATGTATTCTCTCTGTGCATGTCTGTGTCTTCACTATCTTTTACTAGAGGACATGGTCACATTGAATCATGATTCACCCAATGACTTCAATATCTAAGTAAGAGGAGTCTTCAAAAAGTTCACAGAAAATGCATACTGAAAGAAACTATGTATGGATTTGAAATTTGTTTTCACCAAAATAAATTTGTACTTTAACTGAAAAAATCAAAAAAGGAATGGCCTATGGGATAAATGGTTTATTATCTGTTTATGATAATGTGTATAGTATCCTCAACTCACCTGGTGTAAAGTGCATTCATTTTGGCAAAATTCACTTTATAAGAGAAGTGATGTATAGTGATTGAATGTTTAAACTAACTAACTAACTAAATAAATAAATAAATAAAAGGAATGGCCAAGGAAAGGCAAGAATTAGCAGACTTCTTGGTAGAACAGTAGTATACATAAGACAAAGTGGCATATTTTATTTAGCAGAAATAAGGGTTGCATACCTCATATTTTAGGTGTATATGTGTGGGGTGTTCAGGTCTGGGTGACCACACTGAGATGGCACACATATTTCATGTGCACTGGTGGGATACACCTGACGTGAGCTCTACTGCATGAACCAGATACCCACAGCATCAGTAGTTAGTTCTCTTGTCTTCGTTTAATTAACTACTTTCTTCTATAGTGAGCAATAGATCTATTCCCAGTAAATTTTAAATGTTCATCTGCAAGACTTGCAAGAGGACATGGATTCCGCAACACCTAGAGTAGATTTCATTTTTAAATATTAATGGAAACTCAATATGGAAGTTAATACAAGCTGTTTTAAAGGAAAGGGCTTCCTTATTATGATCTAACCCTCTTTCAGAGGGCTTCAAACTTTGTTTGGCACCTGACCACATATATCTCATGGTATCTGCATACCATGATGTCCAAGTCCAAGCAGTCCCACTCTGGCCATGGAAGCCTTGTTCTGAGAGGGATACCTAAGTAGAGAAGAGCCCATAGGCTTTATGATCAATGATTAAGGAAAAGACAAGTGGGACAATTCAATGAATTTCTTCAGAATTTGCAAAAGAGAAATCTAGCCTGTTTCTGAAGAAATAACAATGAATATGTTGTATTTGGGGACTTGGGCTAGAAAGTCATGACTTGGGTGCTCTGCAGAGTAGTAGACAGAAGACATTAAAGAGGCATCCAGGAAGAAAAGAAGGGAGCAAGGAGGCCAAAAGAAATCACAGCCACATGGCCTCTGCAAGAAAGGGGCTGCGAACGCCTGGCCATGTCTCCGTTGTTAATTTTACGCAATCCAGCTGCTCAGCCTTTTCATTCCTAATGTATATAACTTCACAGAACCTCCTATAATGCTCACCTTAAACTAAATGTACTTGAGAGTATGTCCATTTCTACCTCCAAATGAGCCTCATTAATATGACAACAATCAGTTTAGTCAGCTGGGAAATAGGAGGAAGGAGGGATGTGACTTACTGCCTCTGTTTCTTATTTTCTTTGAAGAACAGCTCTACATTTTCCTTGCCTATCACAGATGTAGTCAGGGAAGCCCAAGTAAATTCTTCGTTCCTGGTTCCCAAGGCTAACAAAATCAAACAAACAAACAAAAATTACAACACCACCACCAACAACAAAAACAGAATTGCTCCAGATTGACAGAGGAAGTTAGAGGTCTTTGGCTCAAAAGCCAGAATTGATTTTCTGTAAATATGAGGAGCAGAACTGCTGAATATGAAAGGAGGCTCATTTTAAATAAACCAGTAGTTCTCACTAGAACACTTCAGGAAAAACTACGAGGACTTCGGATACAAAAACAGGACACAGGGAAACAGAAGACAAGGTCAGAGGGAAGAATGCAGCAGAAAAATCAGTCACTAGAAGTAGCTTTGAGAACATCATGACAAAAAAGATGATCATTTTTTATCAGAAAACAGTATGGAAGAGATGACTAAACAGTCTATTTTTTTTTACATATTTATTGTAATTTATGACACTTCTAATCATTACACATATTTGCAGAGTATATAATGATCTTTAAAAGCATGTATATGAAGAATAATAAACAAATCAATGTTAACATATTCACCACCTTCAACATTTAACATTATTTATGTTGTGAACATTTGAAATCTACTCCACTGGTTTTTTGAGAAATACGTACTGAATTATCTATGATATTTTCTACTGTGAAATACATTTCTGAAGAAAAATATATGGATTGAAAATCAAACAGGGAAATACTAAGTTAGAAAAGTATTTGCATATCTATGCTTATTGCAGTATTATTCACAATTGCTAAGGCAGGGAACCAACACAAATGTCCACAAACAGATGAATGGATTGAAAAAAGTGTGGAACATATTCTCTATGGAACACTACTCAGCCATAAAAAACATTAAGACCACGGCATTTGATAGAAAGGGAACAAATATAAAAGTTTTACTGCTGAATGAAGAAAGCCAGGCTATGAAAGAGAGACACTGTATGTCTCCACTTACTATATACCAACTGTACACACTCTATGGTGGAAACGGAAAGATTACAGGACATAGAACTTTGAAAACGGTTATGAATACTGGGGAAAATGTGGTAAGAGGGTGGGAGAAGGGGGAGTTTGTATGGAAAGAAATTAGAGAGGTAAATATAGAGGAAAGGCATTTATGGGACACAGTAATGGATTATATGTTGATGATAATGTGTTTTGTATCCTCAACTAGACTGGTGTAAAGTGTTTTCATGTTGGGTAAATTCAATTTACAAACTATGTGATTTATAGTATATATAGTGATTAAATGTATAAAATAAAATAAAATTTCAAATATAGACATTAAGTCTCATAAGTTAATGAGGATGAATTTTTTAAAACAGAGATATTGACTAGCTAGTATATTATAAACTAAAAAAATGTTTAAAGTGTATCCAACAAACTGACAGATGATAATAGTATGAAGAGGAGTCAAGAAGACACCCCTGGACACTTACAACTGTCAGTGAACTTCTGTATGGCCGAAAGAGAAATGGACTCGGTATCCTGGAATTTGCTGCTTTGACAGAGGCATTGAAGGCTTTATCCACGAGGGGATCCGCATACCGTGGCAACCCTGAACACACAAGCACATGGAGCCTCAGTGAGGCTCCACACAAGGTGCTTCTATCATTAAAAGATTGAAGTGACTGGGTTGTTGAGGGTCTTACCTGTGCAAGACCAGTACTTGATTCCAAGAGCAAGCATAATCATGAAGATCATTAACATCTTCTCCATCCTGGGAACAACAATTTTAGTTCAGAGTAAATGCGATTGTCTCTCTAGAGGTTTAGGAGCAGCAGTTTTCCTGAGAGTATCTGTCTTTATAAATAGGACTTATCTGTGTTTTCTGATTTGGTCTCGGGGTCATTTATTGCTGACAGTTCCAATGGAAAGATTCCAGTTTGAGAATATTTGTGAAGTTTAGAGCTACCCAGAGGCCTTTAACCCATCACCAAATGCATCAAGAGGATCAGGATTCCACATGTGCTTCTATTTCTTTCTCTTTTGCTTTACTTCTTTAGAGAAAGGATATATTATCTACGCTCAACAAAATGGTTCATATACAACTTTTGCCTTTTTAGTTCTTTAGTCCTAATGATCTCA
>NW_006205517.1:11831-15653 GCF_000334495.1 Tupaia belangeri chinensis
AATCCCTGAAATAGACAAGTGGGATTACATCAGACTAAGAAGTTTCTGCATGGCAAAAGACACGGTAATTAGTGTGAATCAACAAACCTGAAAATGGGAAAATATTTTTTTAATTATGCATCATATAAATGACTTATAACCAGAATACACAGGGAACTCAAGCAGCTTTTTTGAGAAGATGTGATCAACCGTAATAAAAGATGGGAGAATGAGGTGAAAAGAACACGCCCTAAAGTTGACATACAAATAGCCAAAGGGCTTATGAAAAAATGCTCAACATCTCTCATCATAAGGGGAATGCAGATCAAACAAAAATGAGATACCACCTAACCCCAGTCAGAATGTCTAAGATTAAAAAATTAAAACAAGAAAATGGTAAGTGTCGGCTAGAGTGTGGTAAAAGGGGAACTCTCTTACACTGCTGGTGGGAATGTAAATTAGTCCAGCCACTGTAGAGAACAATTTGGAGATTCCTCAAAAATCTAAAAATAGAACTACCATATGATCCAGCAATCCCACTCCTTGGTATCTACCCAAAGAAAAGAAGAATTTTTAATCAGAAAAGTGCTTGCACATTGCTGTTTATTGTGACACAATTCACAATTGCTAAGACATGAAACCAACCCAGATGCCACAGAACAGATTAACAGATTGAAAAACTATGGCATATATACTCCATGGAATAAAATTCAGCCATAAAAAAACCAAAACCTGGCTTTTGACAGAAAGTAGAAAAATATGAAAGATTTACTGCTGAGTGAAGCAAACCAGACTATGAAGTGGAGACATTGTATGTCTCCACTTCATGTATACCGAGTGTCCACAGTCTATGACTGAAACTAATTGACTAATGGATGTACAAACACAGTAAATGGTTGTGAATACCAGATACAGTGTGTGGGAAAGTTTAGGGCCTGAGGAAGGACTTTTAGAAGAAAAATAAGAAGGCAAAACATTAATGGGACAAAGAAATGTGGTATTATGTGTTAAAGATATTTTATAGTTTTATCAACTGGACTGGGGAGAAATGTTCACATATTGAAATATTCACTTTGTAAACTAAATAATGTGAGTGAATGTATAAAAGAAAGTGAAATAAATAAAGAAAAATGATAATTGCTGGCTGGAGTGTGGTGAAACTCCCACACTGCTGATGGGAATGTAAATTGGTCCAGCCACTGTGGAGAACAGTATGAATTTCATCAAAGATCTACAAATAGAACTACCACATGATCCAGCAATCTCACTCCTTGGTATCTACCCAAAGGACAGATGCATCCTTAGATGTAAAAGTGCATGCATATCAAAGTTTATTTTGGCCTTATTCATAATTTCTATATCATAGAACCAACCCAATGTCCATTAACAGAGGAATGGATTGAGAAAGTGTGCCACATATACTATTTGGAATACTACTCAGCCATAAAAACAAGAAGACCCTGGCTTTGACAGAAAGAGGATGAATATGGAAGATTCACTGCTGAGTTAATCAAGCCAGGTTATGAAAGAGAGACATCGTATGTCTCCATTCAATATATTCTGAGTGTCTGAACTCCATGCTCCAAACTGAATGACTAGAGATATAGAAACCTAGAAAATGGCTATAGATACCAGGTACAGTTTGGGAAGAGGGTGGGAGAAGGAGGAGAAACTACGGATAAACATTAAGGAGAGAAATAGATAGGCAAGGCATTTATAGGGCAAAGAAATGGGTTATTATCTGTCAAAGATAATGTGTATAGTATTTCCACCTGGACTGGTGAAAAATATATTCATATATTCATGTTGAAATATTCACTTTACAAGCTACATGACATATGTAATTAAATGCATAAAAGAAATTAAAATAAAAATAAAAGAATTATAGTTTAAAAAGTAGTTACTATGCCACATGCTTCTATTAGTTAAAGTTGCCCAGCAGCTCCCCATAAGGGATACTCTTGTTTTATCACTAATTTCTTTGATAATTGCCTGTAAATTGGACTACAGAATATTATTTTGCATGACTTTGTTTTTGCATGTGAGCCCTAAGGATATAGTATTGGGGCTCATACTTACCATTTAAGAGTTTCCATAAATTAGGGAGCCCATAGGTTACCATATTCAGATTGTATGTTCAGCAATGAGTATCATGGGCCATTGCTTCACGGCCACCACAGATACCATTGGTCATATATTAAAATCCTTTTATAAAATTTTCTTCTTTTCACTTTTTATTTCATTTTCTTTTATACATTTAGTCACATTATTTAGGTTACAAAATGAATATTTCAACAGATGAACATTTCTCCCTAGTACAGTTGATAAAATTAGAAAATATCTTCAACAGATAATACCACGTTCCTTTTTATAATTTTTTTTGGAGAGGTTTTTGCTAGAGGGAAGGTGTGCTCACCAGATTGACAGGGAGACATAGAGATACGGAAATTGAGAAATCACCTCCCCCCCGGGGGGGGGATGGACACGCTGCAATCCCTTCTCCTCCATTCTCCTTTCAGGATTTTGGGCACACACACACACACAAGCCTGGTGTGAGTTTATGTCACTGGGTCCAAGACTCATACTGCAGTCTACTACATGGGAGTCCAGTGACATAGCCATTATGCCAACTGTTGGTTCCTATAAAATATACTTTAAAATAATTTATAATTCCCTCTCAGACCTTCTTCAATATAATTCATACCTTATGCAACAGGCTTTATACCTTGCTCATTTGTCCTCTTTTTAATTTTTTGCGTTTTGAAATGATCACCCATCTTGTAGGACAAAATTTTAACCATACAATACACTTCCTATATAAAATATCTTTTTTTTCCTTTTAATCTTTTTTTAACCAAAAATGCATCTTCATATCCATAGCTTTCTTTCCACATCTCTTTCCTACTTACTGTTTTCTTTCTACCTTGTTTCTCTTTCCTTTATATATTTATCTTAGTAATTATTAGCTACCTCCAAGACAGGAAATATTATTTTTAAGGAACATATTTGTTTATCATTTTAAGGATTTCCTTAGGCTTCATTAAATGTCAAAGCCTCCCTCTTTCTTTCTCCAGAGTGAGGAATCTGACACATCAGAAAGACCATCTAGTTTGTAACTTGATATGTAGGACTCTACATATTGTTAAGCTCTTAGGAGTAGTAGCTTTTAGTACATACCAGCCACTTATGGATATGTATTTTACAAACAAACAAAAACTGTCTAAGATATTTCCTGAAAAAGAACAAAACAATCTTACTAATAGATTTAATATTTTCCATTTTGTAAAATTTAAAAGACTGCCAATAGGAATAACTAAAGCATGGGATTTTGTTAAAACATTTTTTTGCTTTGGGTTAATTTTCATCCTGCCTAATGGTTGGCTTAGCAGTTCAGAAAAGCAATCAGCTTATCTATAGAAACTGGAAATTTGTTGTCCATCTATAGCCCACTTCCCAGCAAGGGACATAGAGGCTGGGGCACGACTGCCCACCAGCCCACACCAGGCTCCCAAGACTAGGACCTCACCTTCTTTAAAGGTAGGCAGGGGCTCATTTTTTCCATTTTTTTCTTCTTTGCTATTTCTTTTTGATTTGCTAATTCTCTCCTCCCCCTTGTCCCACAGACCAGACAGGTCCTTGCCCTGCAGGAGTTCTCCTGTTCCATCTATAGCCCACTGGTGAAATCTTGCACCGTGCTACCACATGGCACACAACTTCTTTTTTAATCTCTTCTGTACTCTTTTCTTTCCTCTTACATTATCCTCTCTTCTTCATCCTCCACTCTTCCTGAGGGATTTATTTGACAGATCTCAAATTCCAGTTCTGAACTTGCATAGTATATTG
>NW_006205517.1:18981-22060 GCF_000334495.1 Tupaia belangeri chinensis
AGATGACATCATTATATGCATAGAAAACACCAAAGAATCCACAGGAAAAACTCCTGGAAATAATAAATGAACGCAGTCAAGTATCAGGCTACAATATTAACATACAAAAACCTATAGCACTTGCTTTCACCAACAATGATCAGACTGCAGTAGAATTGAAGAAAACAATTCCATTTGTAATAGCTACCAAAAAAAGATATTTAGAAATAAACCTAACCAAAAAATGAAAGACCTCTATAAATAAAACTATGAAAAACAAAACAGAAAACAAAGAAAGAAAGAAAACATAAATTGAAAATGACACAAAAAAGACTTTGGAAAGACATCCCATATTCCTGGATTGGACAAATGAATATAATCAAAATGTCAATTTTACACAAATGTATTGAATTTAATGCAATCTCCATGATTCCAGACATATTTTTCACAGAAAACACAATCATTGGTAGCAGCAGATGGCATAGGGGTTACATCACTAGACTCCCATGTAGTTGAGTGTAGTTCAAATCCTGGGCTCAGAGACTTAAAACTCATACCAGGTTCATGTGCTTACATGCCCAAAATCCCAAGAGGAGAAATGGAGGAGAAGGAATTGTGGCATGGCCATCCCCCCGGAAGGGTGATTTCTTGCTTTCTGCTTCTCTCTCTCTACCTCTCGGTGAGTTCATGCACCCTACAGCAAAAATGTCTCTTAAAAAAAAATAAAAAAAGGAAAGAGAAAGAAAGAAAAAATATACATAATCATAAAATTTATCTGAATCATAAAAGACACTGCACCACCAAAGCAATATTGTGCAAAAAGAATACAGTTAGAGGCATCTCATTACCTGACCACAAAATACATTACAAAGTTGGGATAATCAAAACAGCATGATACAGGCACAAAAACAGGCAAGTATTGATAGACCAATGGCACAGAATAAAGACCCCAGAAATAACCCCCAAAACAAATGCCCACTGATTTTTCACAAAGGGCACAAGACAACCCAGTGGGGAAGAAAATAAAGCTCTTCAGCAAATGGTGCAGAAAAATGAAACTGGACCCCTATCTCTCACCATTAACAAAAATCAACTCAGAATAGATCTAGAATCTAAACACAAAACCTCAAACTATAAAACAGCTGGTGGAAATACAGGGTAAACTCTTGGAGACATTGGAGTAGGCAAAGACTTCTTAAATAGGACCCTCAAAGCACAGTCAATCATCCCCAAGCTAGACAAGTGGGATTACATCAGACTAAGAAGTTTCTGCATGGCAAAAGACACAGTAATTAGTGTGAATCAACAGCCCTCTGAATGGGAAAATATTTTTGTTAATTATGCATCAGATAAGGGTCTGATAAGCAGAATACACAAGGAACTCAAGGTGCTGTTTGGAAAAAAGATGATCAGCCCTATTAAAAGATGGGAGAAGGAGTTCAAGAAAACACTCTCTAAAGATGACATATGAATAGCCAAAAGGCATATGAAAACATGCTCCACATCCCTCATCGTAAGGGAAATGCAGATCAAAACAACAATGAGATACCACCAAGCCCCAGTCAGAATGTCTAAGATTAAAAAAACAAACAAACAAAAAAAGATAAGTGTTGGTGGGGGTACGGTGATAGGGGAACTCTTTTACACTGCTGATGAGAATGTAAATTGGTCTAGCCACTGTGAAGAACAATTTGGAGATGCCTCAGAAATCTACAAATAGAACTACCATATGACCCAGCAATCCCACTCCTTGATATCTACCTAAAGGACAGAAGAATTCTTAATTGGAAAAGTGTTTCCACATCGATGCTTATTGTGGCATTATTCACGATTGCTAAGACATAGAACCAACCCAAATGCCCCTGTACAGATGAATGGTTTGAAAAACTGTGGCACATACACTCTATGGAATACTATTCAGCCATAAAATGTGAGGATGAAGTATATGCGGAGGAGGGGGGCCTAACGAGGGACATTTGGAAAAGGGCTATGGAGGTAGAGCATTGACGAGATGGGGAAGTGTGGTGTTATCGGTTGAAGATGTTTTGATCAACAGGACTGGGGAGAAATGTTCACATATTGAAATGTTCACATTTTAAGCTAAACAATGTGATTGAATGTATATACAAAAAGAAATAAATTTAATAAAGAAAAACAACAGCAACAACAACAAAACCCTGGCTTTTGACAAATAGTGGAAGAATATGGAAGATTTACTGCTGAGTGAAGCAAGCCAGGTTATGAAGGAGAGACAGTGTATGTCCCCACTTAATATATACCAAGTGTCTGCACTCTATAACTGAAACTGATTGACCTAAGGTTGTATAAAGACAAGAGATGGGGGTTAGCGCCAGAAGTGGAGTGTGTGGAGAAGAGGGAACTAAGGAAGGAGATTTGGAATAGAGATATGGAGAGAGAGCAGTGACGGGATGGGGAGGTGTGGTGTTATTGGTGGAAGATAATCTGATCAACTGGACTGGGGAGAAATGCTCACACATATACTGAAATATTCACTTTTTAAGCTAAATAATATGATTGACTTTATATAAAAAAATTAAAATAAAAAAGTGAAAAAAAACTGGACATTTGTTTATTATTATTTTATCCAATGTAAGAATTAGATACCTGTAAGAGTACCTGCTCTTTTCGTTTTTTTAATAAAAACTTTAAAATACATAAAAAATAAGATTCTAGTCTTTTGAGAAAAACTTTTTAGAAAGGCATTAAGCAAAGTCACTAATCATGGGAAAAAAAGCCCTGAGCACTCTAAAGATGAAAAAGTGTTAACTCCAGAATTCAATCTGGAAGATCGAACCTCAACAGAAGAAAGATTAAGTACATGAGACTGAACTGATGAAACAACATTCTGTGACTTGTCTAAAATATTGCTGCTTTTCTTCTAAGCTTTGTTGCCTGGTTTTAAAGGATTTTTGTCCTGTCTTGAGCTGTCGATAAGTTCATGTACCTACTATTTGAACAGAATACAAACCTGTTTCTAGGCTTTAAGTTTCAAGGAAATATCATTACCAGTTCAAAACTGCTTTTCTCAAAATTGCCAGCTGAACTTACTATTGAAAGTAGTTAGATTACTTATGATATT
>NW_006205517.1:22393-30942 GCF_000334495.1 Tupaia belangeri chinensis
GGAACGCAACCATGGATACCAGAGACAATGTGGGAGGAGGGTGGGACATGGCAGAGGGTAGAGGATAGGGAATCAAGGATGGAAAAACAAAGTATACAAGACATAAGAATTGGAAAATTATTTGTTGATAACATGTATGTTGATGTGCTTGATTGAGCCAATATACGGTGTATTTTGGATGGAAAATTTATTTGTATACTGTAATGATCTATAGTGAATTAATGTAAAAAATAAATACATTTAAAGAGAGAGAGAAAAAAAAGAAAAAGTGTTAACTCAGGGCTGGCAGGTGACAAGGTGTTTGGATGTGCTGAATTCCCACATGATGGACTATGATTTAGGTCCCAGACCTGGCGGCTTGCTTTCTCACTTTCCCTTTCTCTCTCTCTCTCTCTGTCTCTCTCTGGTCAAATAAAAAATATAATAAATGGAATTATATAAGTAATCCCTTAAAAATCTGAAAAAAGAAAAATAATTAACTCAGTGTCTGTCAGTTCCAAAAATAAAGACAATACATGGTATATTACAACAGCCAGATATGACTTTTAAAGTTATAAGATTTACTTTTCATAGTTTTCAGTTACTAGCATTGTAACTGAACCATAAGAGAACAAAAAAAATCAACGTTTAGGAAAATTAGTCTTACATCACAGCATTTAAAAATTTTCTTTAACCATTATGTCCTGATCATCTGTGAGAAACAAGGTATTATGGAAGGCTAGTCATTAATTCATTTTTTCCTGTTACTCAGATAGTTGTCATGCAATATATAACACATAACCTACAAACACCACCTGATTTATTAAACCAACTATATAAAGACAAATATGATGCTGCCTGACTAATAAGCCCTAAACAAAGCATATGTTAGAAACTTTGAAGATATTCACATATTAAACATTTTTTATTTGAAGCCAACTTTTTACTTAAGTCATGTGAACTTGAAATGCATTTAAATTAATTTGTGTGAGCACGCTTTCTATAAATTAAAGTGAAAGAATTCCTCAAGGCATTTTCTTGTGTTCCTCTCCATAATGGAGGTTTCTGCTTTCTCCCCTTTGAATTTTATCATCAGCAGGGCTCTTCTAGTGCTTCCAGGACAGATTATAAGGGGTTAAGTCAGAAGCTCCAGAGTGGTTCTGTTCAGGTGTGTTTCAGATAACTTAGGGGAGAAGTGGTCTTAGGGGTCTGACTGGGGCTATAGCCTCTGTTGCCTTAGGGTGTGCTGGTGGCAGTAATTAATGGGAAGGATAGCCTGGGTCCTCCCATCCATGATGACCTTGAACAGTCTGCTAACTAGTTCTTTGTCTGTTGCATCTCAGAGGGTCAGCCCACCCAGAATGAGTCCCAATTTATTTCATAGGATGCTTGGCATCTTCTGGAAACTTTCTGAATACCATGATCTCCGGAATACTTGTGCCTAAATTGCTTTTTTTTCCACTCTAAGAGAGTACGCTCTCCCTCAATGACATTTACACCAAAAAGAGAAGAGGCGAGAGGTAAAGTTTCCTCTGTAGTTTCACAATGTCTTTGGTCCATTGCTCAGGCCCTTAAGAGCTTAGCGGTTTTGTCCCATCTCCATTATGTAAATACCGAGGCCAACCCTGGAGAAGTAATCAGTTTCCTCCATATGCCATGTTGGGGCAGGGCCAGTCCCAAATAAACTTGGACTCTTACCAATCCTGTAGGCAGTGTTCTCTGAACTAGTTCCTGAGCCTCACTGGGTTCCATTATGTTTTCAGAAACCATTCCCTGGATCACCTGGAAGGCTCATCCCCTATGGAACACCTGGTTTGTTGGTGCCATGTGAGGTCATCTCTCCTTTCTGGTGACTTCACCCTGCTGCCAATAGAGGTGGAAACACACCATCTCTGAACTTTCCAGACCAATGCACCAGAAATGATGCAGGATACTCAGTGAGACAGAGAGAGAAAAGACACCAAGGCTTTTGCAGGAAAACAGTAACTTACTCCTGTGCTAGCACCAGTTCGGCAGATCATAATCCAAAGAGGATGAATTTCATGGGGCTCTTACTTTTACTTGTTTTAGTTTCTTTCTTTCATATATGGTTAGACATACCTTTCCATACTTTTGATTGGGCGAAAGACTACTATAAAATTATGCATGTATGTAATGGGCTACTGGGCTATTGGATACACAAACATACATAAAATTACAGGGTTGCTAGCTTGCTATCAAGGCAACAAGATCACTAAGAGTTGCTAAGTTCCTATGGGGATAAGGCTATGAGGTCACCACAGGCTGCACATAGATACTTAAATTCTAAACATGTCCCATTAGCTTCCTTTGTCCTGGAAGACTCCCCGACCACAGTGCCATATTATTTCTACAGGGGACTTTAGGATATGTATTCCTGTATTCGGGTCAGAATTTTTTCTTCTGGAAGCATCTGGTAAGTATTGTCTGTGCTTTCAGCCAGAAGTCTTGCTTTCAGAAGCATCATGGCAGTGACATTTACTGTTTCTTCCCAGAAACCATCATGCTAGCCTCTCTAGGAGGTCTATATTATTGTTCACAAAAAAATCCTTTTTCTCAGAGGCTTCCCATTGGTGGAGTCTGGCATTTCTGGCCAAATTTCTCCTTTCTGGCAGCTGTGATGAGTGTCTTCTTGCTTTCTCATAGTGTGTATGTTTTTAAGGTTCTCTGTGTTAGCTTTGAATTGCTACCCAGAATTCATCCATTCCAGGGCCTTCCAGGCAGTGTGGTTTTGGCTATGCCTGGGCATCTTGCTCCCAGGAGATTCCGGATTTTGCAGTCTGGCATTAGCTTCCAGTAGGATTGTTCCCTGGGACTCTGGGAATGTTTTTATGACATTGTGGTGAGAGATTTTCCTTCTGGAGGTCACTAGTTACTGTATCCTGTAGTTCTACCTACAAATCTTTCTTTCTATGGCATCTGAGTAGTACAATATGGCAATTTGATGAGCAAGCTTCCTCCTGGCAACTGTAGAAAGGGATTTTTTTCCCTAAAATTATCTAAAATTTATGTTCCCCAAGGTTGTTTGATAAAGTAGACAGTTGTTCATGTACAGAATTCTTCTTTCTGGTGACTATGGCAAGGCCACCCCAGGTTTCTTGTGGCTGTGCACTCATGCACAATGGCCCAGAGTGTTTATCAAACCACCAGATTCAGGATTTTAATGACACATTAGTCATGTGGGATTAACCACTAGGACATGAGGCCAGCCCTGATTTTTCTTGTTCTGACTGGGTTGGAGAACAGCTTCTCTCCACTCTCACCAGTTGTGATTGAGAGCAAACAAAATTGATTTTTACCTTTTGGCTTCTAGTTGACAGAACTGCAAAACCTTGAATGTTGGCCCATCTTTTCCAGGTTGTTTTTAAATACTTTTTGTTTTTCTTGAGAGGTTTTTGCTATATGGCAAGTACACTCACCAGAAAGACAGAGAGAGACAGAGAGACAGAAAGCAAGAAATCACCCCCCAGGGGGGATGGCCACACCTCAATCCTTTCTCCTCTATTCTCCTCTTGGGATCTTGGGCATGCATGCACAGGCACTCGGTGTGAGTTTAAGTCACTGGCTCCAGGACTCAAATGGCAGATGAATACATGGGATTCCAGCAACATAGCCATTATGTCAACTGCTGGTCCCAAATACATAGTTTTTAATATGTAATCAATTACATGGCATGAAATTAAAAAAATAGTAAACACCATAAAATTAAAATATCTCTTTCCATTAACCTTCTCTGGCTACACAATTCCCTGTCTATCTCCTGATTTTCATTATTTATATCATTTCTTACATGCCTGTAACCAAAGCATATTGTTCTTAATTCTACCCCATATTGAAATCAGTTCTCTCTGGTGGTAATTTTTATGCATTTTTTCCCCACTGACATTTTAACTGCCTAAGTGTCATCTTCTAGTACTTTCTTAAAGAGTAACTCATAGGAACTGAACTCCCTAAGCTCTTACAGGTTCCAAGATGCTTTTCTGTTGTATTTACTTGTAAGCTATTATTTACTTGTAAGCTATGGTAGAGGAAGTGGTAAAATTCTTGTGTACATGATATTTTTTTACAGTGAAAACTTTCTTCTACTGAGTTCAAGGTAGCTGAACATGCCGGGGATTCCTGTGCATGTCCACAGAAACTTCGGAATAGGGATCAAATGCCTATAGTTGATACCTGCATTTCTATTTATAGCTCTGAGGACAAGGAATTTGTTATTTATCCCCTTTAATTCTCAACCCAAATCTTTGTCTTGTGATCTGTCATGTCTCCAGTGCCAAGCACAGAACTTGGCATAGAGTAGATGCTTAATACATATTTGAAATGCTGTATAAATATAGGTATGACTAGGCTTCTGGAAAATTAATTGTGTAAATACGAGTACATACCACAGTGATGGGCACATAAGTTTATGCTAAATATCAGCTATGCTGCTTTTGTTTGTGTTCTACCTACAATTCCAGCAATTGAGAGGACAAGATCACACTGTAATTTTTTTTAATGTCATACAATTAAATGACAAGAAAGCTCAAGTTCTCTCACTTTTCCTATCCTTAATTAGTAAAAAATATTACATTTAAATATTACTTGGGCTCCTAAAAGATAACCAAACATGTATGTAGTCTTAATGTAGGTGATAGTTTAACTACCTTAAATATACTCTTATCTATGAAGGCTTTATTTAACTTGTTGGACCCAGAAAATCTACTCTTCCTTTGATACCTTAATCTAGATGAGCCTCTGTTCCTGGTCTCAAGAGCTTTAACTAAGGGCCTCCTCTGTCACCTGTACACTAAATACAACTTGAACTAGGCTTGACCATCAGTTTTTAATGGAATCTCTCCAGCTGAACATTCATGTGAGACACCAGCACCAGTTGACATTTTGCAGCCTGTGTGAAACTTTGAAGTGGAAGGTGCAGCTAAGCATTACTGTGATTCTTTTGAGATCTGTAAGAGAGAATCCTTTCTTTCCTCTTTCTACCTTCCAGTGGTTCCTGCAATCCTTGGTGTTCCTCACCTTACAACTGCATGATTCTAATCTCTGTCTCTGCTGTCAAATGGGATTTTCTCTATGTGCCTCTGTGTTTACATGGTTGGTGTCTTTAAGGACACCTGTCATAATAGATTAAGGAGAACACCTTACTACACTACAATCTCATCTCAATTGAATCACATATGCAATGACCATATTTCCAAACAAGATGACATTTAGAAGTCCAGAATGTTTGAATGTCGCATAGTTTTTGGAGGGACGGTGTAAAATATGACTCATAACATATACCAAGGTTGTTTTAATTAGTGTGCTGCTGTCTTCTAAGTTAAATGACCGTAATCAGTTTTGACCATGATCTTTTCACAGGGAATAAAGGCTTGTGCTATTCCTGATCTATGTGTGACTACTAAATATAAAATGAAAAGTGAGAAGTGTCAAGGACAGTAATTTGTTCTAACATTTAATTTGCACTCTAGAAATTCAATAATGCACAACTGTAGGCTTAATGGTTCAGCCAGATGACTTTTATAATATTTCTAGTTGGCATGGTTATCGCTCAATGGAGGAAGGTGGCAGAGAATGAAATAATGACATCTTGCTTTTATCACTAGAAGACCTGGGAAGGTTATGTATGTGGAAGAGGCCAAGTAGTTTAAGAAAAAATTAACTGTTTCATGTACTTTTGAGAAGAGTGTTTTAATGCAAGTAACAAGACTTGAACCACTGTCAGCCATGTGGGAGTCCAGCACCTTTAACCACCAAGCCACATGCTGGTCCCTTGACTCTGACTCAGATTAACGCACATCATTCTCTTTTATACGATTAGAATGATATGTTTTATGTATTAACACTGATTTTCAAAATGTTCCTGAACCAGAAGCAAGAGTAGTGAGGGACTAATTAGAAGTGTCAATTCTTTGGTCCCACTCTAGAACAAATGGTTCAGAAATTGGAAGCATGATCCAGCCATCCAAAAAAGATTCTGCTGCTCCTGAATGTTTGAGAACCACTGTTTTAGTGTGTTGAGTATATTGCTATATTTTGCTACTGTATGTATAAATTGTTTGTCACAGAAAGAATTTTAATTTCAAAAGGATATAGATTCTGGACTAGTGTAAAATATATCCTGTTGGAAAATTCACTTTACAAGCTAAGTATGTATAGTGATTGAATGTGCAAAAGAAATTAAAAGAAAATGAAATATATTATTAAAAAACATGTATGTGCAAGTGTTTTTCTGATTGGATACCTTAGTTTAGAAAAAAACAAGGCTCATATTTTGTATCTGTTCAATAATTCTGTTTTTCTTTTTGAGGTGAGTTTTGTTTGGCTTGTAGGGATGCCTATTTTTGTTGACAGTGAACCAAAGGAGAGTCTGTTTGGATAGCAGAAGAAAGATTGACAGGGTCATGGGCAAAGGAAAACTTTAATGAACTCCAGCTCCTTGTCTAATTTCATACACTGAAAGCTCCAGGCCTTCACTTTATGAAAGAAGAAAGTAATCATGCCACATTGTGAGTGTTTGGGGTCCTCTGGGGTAAAATGTTTTTCCACACTCATCTGCACAGTCCCAAAAGAGGACTCAAAAAACCGAGGTTGCAGGAATGGGGACTGGCATGTATGTTTGCAATAGTTTTGCAAGAATGAAACACTATCTGTATCTGATAACCAGGATGGTTCATTGCGTCAACAGTGAGGCTATCATCCCCTTTGCCTCAGGTCTGTTTGGAGAACTTCAACTCCAGAGATTAATTTTTCATTTTATTTTATTTTATACATTCAATCACACTATTATTTGTCTTACGAACTGGATATTTCAACAGGTGAACATTTCTCCCAAATACAGTTGATAAAACTACAAAATATCTTCAACAGAAAATACCACATTTCTTTGTGCCATAATACCACATTTCTTTGTGCCATTAATACTTTGCCTCCCTATTTTTCTTCTAAATGTCCTTCTTCAGTCCCTCATCTTGCACACATACTGTATCTGGTATTTACATCTATGTACTGTGTTTCTATATCCTTTAGTCAATTACTTTCAGTCATAGAGTGCAAACACTTGGTATATATTAATTGGGAACATACAATGCCTCTCCTTGATAGCCTGGCTTGTTTCACTCAGCAATAAGTCTTCCATATTCATCCACTTCCTGTCAAAAGCCAGAGTTTTGTTGTTGTTGTTTTTTTTATGGCTGAATAGTATTCCATTGAGTATATTTGCTACAGTTTTTCTATCCATTCATCTGTTCGTGGACATTTGGTTTCCATGACTCAGCAATTGTGAATAGTGCTGCAATAAACATTGATGTGCAAGCACTTTTCCCATTAAGTATTCTTCTATCCTTTGGGTAGATAGCAAGGCATAGGATTGCTGGATCATATGCTAATTTTATTTGTAGATTATTGAAGAATCTCCAAATTGATCTCCACAGTGGCTGAACCAATTTCTCTTCCCACCAGCAGTGTATGAGAGTTCCCCTTTCACTGCACCTCCATCAGCACTTGTTTTTTTTTGTTTGTTTGTTTGTTTTGTTTTTTTCTAAACTTAGTCATTCTGACTGGGGTTAGGTGGTATCTCATTGTTGTTTTCATCTACATTTACCTTACAATGAGGGATGTTGAGCATTTTTTCATTTGCCTTTTAGCTATTCATAGGTCATCTTTAGAGATTTTTTTTTTCAACTCATTCTCTCATTTTTTAATAGGGCTGATCATCTTTTTTCCAAACAGCTGCTTGAGTTTCTTGTGTATTCTGGTTATCAGTTCCTTATCTGATGCCTAATTTACAAAAATATTTTCCCATTCTGAGGGGTGTTTATTCACAGTAATTACTGTGCCTTTTGCCATGGAGAAACTTCTTAGTCTGATGTAATCCCATTTGTATATTTTGGGGATTATCGACTGTGTCTTGGGGGACTTATTTAAGAAGTCTTTCCATACCCCAATGTCTCCCAGAGTTTCCCCAGCGTTTTCCAGGAGCAGTTATATAGTTTGAGGTCTTAGATTTAGATCCTTGATTCACTTTGACTTGATTTTTGTCAAAGGTGAGAGGTAGGTGTTCAGATTCATCTTTCTACAGGTGGAAACCCAGTTTTTTGTAGCACCATTTACTCAAGAAGTTTTCCTTTTTGACTGGTATCCCTTGTCAAAAATCAGTTGACTGTATGTTTGGAATACCCTTGTTAAAAATCAGTGGACTGCATGTTTGGGAATTTATTTCTGGGGACTTTATTCTGTTCCCTGGGTCCACGTGTCTGTTTCTGTGCCAATACCATACTGTTTTGATTAATACAACTTTGTAATATATTTTGGGGTCAGGGAGTGAGATGTCACCCACTCCACTCTTCTTGTGCAGAATTGCTTTGGCAATATGGGTTCTTTTATGATTCCAGACAAACTTTATGATTGTCTTTCCTAGGTCTGTGAAGAATGTGTGTTGTACTTTGGCATTGCATTAAAAATGTAGATTAATTTGGGTAGAATTGCCTTTCTGATTATATTAATTCTTCCAATATAGGAACAGGGGATGTCCTTCCACATTTTTGTGTCATTTT
>NW_006205518.1:0-426 GCF_000334495.1 Tupaia belangeri chinensis
TTTTCTTCTCTTTTTACCTCTGTTTCTTGGTGGGTTTTTTGTTTTGTTTTGCTTTGCTTTTTTGCCATCATTGCTGCTGCTTCACTCTCTCTGTTTCCTTTTCTGCATGCTCCTAAAAGCTCAGACTGAACTTCCAAGTTTGGGAAGAAAGCGACCATCCACCAGATGACTAGAAATTGCTGCAGGACCACAAAAATATGGGAAAGCAGGAAAATATCTCTCCTCCAAGGGAAAAGAATAACTCCTCTTCATCCACACACAGTTCAATGGAAATCATGGAAAAGTCTGATAAAGAATTGAGAACATTCCTAAACTAATGGCAAAGTTAACAGAAATGGAAGAGAAGAGAGACAGTGAATTGCTGAAGAGGAAGGAGAAAGGAGCTGACGAGTTGTAGGAGGTGAGAAAATTCATGCAAGATCTAAA
>NW_006205519.1:0-8659 GCF_000334495.1 Tupaia belangeri chinensis
TTTCAAAGTTCCTATGAGCATCATGTTACTCTGCTTTTCCTGTGAATTTCATTTTCCCCCAACTATTATTATTCATTGCTTCACACAGCTTCCATGTTAAAATGCTTGCCTGTAATTGTTCTCCAAAAACTCCCTCTGGGAAGACTTTTAGACCTAGACAGGTCTCACTGAGGTCAAATAAAGACAAACCTTTCAAGGGAGGTGTTTCCGGGAACCAGCAGACAGGTCAAATAACTACTGTTCCCTGGGAAGGAGGCTTTGAAGGAGAACCAGCTCCCTTCTGCTCCCTCTGTGCTGTGGGCATGGGCTATTCCTCAAGGCTACCACAGAGCAGAGGAGTAAAGACTAGTCTAGGGCAAGTTAAAACAACACAGATCTCACCATTCTTACAGAGATCCAGCCATTGTTTCTTGAATAAATACTCCTTGAATTGCTGCAAACCTTTGATTAAATTTCCAGAGTTCTAAAAATGTCACTCTGATCATTTTTGCCTTTTTGTTTTTATTGTATGTTTTTGGAGGAGTTAGTTTTCAGATGTCTTTATACTCCTTGAATTGCTGCAAACCTTTGATTAAATTTCCAGAGTTCTAAAAATGTCACTCTGATCATTTTTGCCTTTTTGTTTTTATTGTATGTTTTTGGAGGAGTTAGTTTTCAGATGTCTTTCTTTACCATTTTCACTGATGTCACCTATAACATGTTTTTTAATCTCTGAAGTCTCAACACCAGAGGCTAATTAAATATTTAATCATGGGCAGTAATTGGCGAAAAGCAATAAAATGAGAACTATAATGATCACAGAGGCTCTCCAGATGAGTAAAATTTGAAAAGGTGTTTCTATATTCCTCTCACTATTAAGGTCAGAGTAAAAGCTATTTAAAATCCCTTTGGGGACTAGCAGAAGGTGAAATGGTTATATTGCTGGACTCCCATGTAGTCAACTGCAGTTCAACTCAGACCCAACGGCTTGAAACCCAACACTGGGTAGATGGCTTAAAACTCAACACTGGGTACGTGTGCATGTGTGCCCAAAATCCTGAGAGGAGAATGGAGAAGAAGGGATTGCGGCATGGCCATGCTCCCTGGAGGTTATTTCTCGTTTTCTGTCTCTCTGGTGAGCACATGCTCCCTATAGCAAACCTCTTTCAAAATAAATAAATAAATAGAGGCCTGCAGATGGCATGGTGGTTAAGGACGCTGGACTCCTACGTGACTGACCACAGTTCGAGTCCTGGACCTGGTGACTCGCTTTCTCACTGTTCCTCCCTCTCTCACTCTGTGCCTCTCTGGTCAAATTAAAATAAATAAATAAAGTGAAATAAAATAATTCTTCTTAAAAATTAATATATAAGTTACACTGATTGATTAAAATAAATAAATAGATTAATAAAATCCCTTTTCTCTCTATAGGTTCAACACAGATTTTGGAGTTAGAACTGAGTTCAAATTCCAGCTTTGCCCCTCATTAGCTTGGCAACCTAGAACAGGTCACATAACTGCTTTGCCTCAGTTTCCTCATTTGTAAAATGGAATAATAGCTACCATATAAGGTTATTCTACGAGTTAAATGTGAAATGCTGATTATAGAGGCCTGGTATCCCAACAGATACCAATGCTAATGATTATCTTTATAATATTGTACAAAAGTGTGTTAATAATTCTTAAGTTAATCCAAAGACAGATTTTCTTTTTTTCCTTGTTTCTCTTTTTTTTTTTTGCTTACTTACTTTAAAGAATTGAAAAAGAAAATCTATTTTGGGATTTTGGAATAGATTTTCATCCAAAAATGAATTTATTCCTTTAATTGCTATGTAAACAAAATGTTTATTCAACAAACATTTATTAAATACCTAGTAAATTTCAAGCACTCTGTCAGGCATGGGGATGACCTTGACATTCAGGTGTAGTCCCTGCACTCAAGGAGCTGACAGTCCAGGAGACTGACAAGTAAGCAGGTGATTATGTCAGTGTAACCAAGGCTGTGACGTGGTACAAGAACACAAATGAGAATATGTGATGGGAGGAAGTACAGTTTAGGCTGGCTCTTCCTTTAGATTTACCCCTTTCTCTTTGGCTCCAAAGCCTAATAACTGGTCCTGTTTCCTAACTGAGTAGTTTAAATCATCAATTTTTACAATTTTCGAAAGATGAAAGACAGGCATTTGAATTAGGGAGGACACTGGAAATAGTGGTTCCTACAGAGCAAGGACTCCTACCACCATAGTTATTTCTAGGGTGAACCTGAAAAGTTCTTTAGCATATTTTTCTTTGCTATCCACTTTTTTTTTCCTATTGCTTTTTTCTCTTTCTGTTTTCCACTTCAGCTTTTAGAGATCTGGGTAGTTTCCAAAGGTAGAATGCTTTCTGGATTCTAAGGGTGATTTATAACTACAACAGAAAAAAAATTTTGTTTCTATGTGAATGTGTTTGTGTTTGTGTGTGTTTTAACCTACAAATTCTATACCCCAAAAACGAACATAATTTTTTCATGCAATATCACGCATATTGAAAATGCAGATGGCATAATGGTTATGTTGCTGGACCCCCTACTGGTTGACTATGGTTTGAGTCCCGCACCTGGAGGCTTAAAACTTGTGCTGGACGCATGTATATGCATGCCCAAAATCCCAACAGGAGATTGGAGGAAAAGGGATTGCAGCATGGCCATTCTCCCTGGGGAGGTGATTTAGTGCTGTCTCTGTATCTCTCTGTCTCTCTGGAAAACACACATGCCCTATAGCAAAAATCTCTTAAAAAGAGGCTGGCAGATGGCATGGTGGTTAGAGGCAGTGGACTCCCACGTGGCCAATCGTGGTTCAAGTCCCAGGCCTGGTGGCTTCACTTTCCCTCTTTCTGTGTCTTTCTCATTCCCCCCCTCTGGTCAAATTAAAAATAATAAATAAATAAAGTTAAATACAAAGTCATTATTTAAAGAATTCTTTTTAAAAAAAGAAAAAAATGCAGATAATTTAACCATTGTATTTTTCAGAATTCTCAGTCGCAATCCTCTGACAACTGTTGAAAATTCATATCTTTTTAAATTATCACCATTACAATATCTGTAAGTATTGCAGTAATCTCATGAGTTAGGAGGTGATTTCTGTACTTCTTTATACTTTTGTCAATGATTAAATATTTTGCATTTAGGATAAAAAAATTGTAATTTCAATTTTTACTGAGTCTTATTTTTAAAAAGTGATTGGCAAAGAAAAGGATTTAAAAAGGATATATCATGAGTGAGACAACCAACAGGGAGAGAGCACTGTTGAAGAACACATATAGATAAGGAACATGTGAACTCCTATGAAAATATAATTTTATCCCCAAAAGTAAAGAGATATAAGATGTACATTATTTTTTAAAGGAAAAAAAAAAATAGGGGCTGGCAGGTGGTGTAGCAATTAAGATGCAGGATTCCCACATAGCAACCATGGTTCAAGTCCTGAAGCTAATAGCTTGAAAATCATGCCAGGCACATGTGAATGTGTGCCTAAAATCCTGAGAGGAAAATAGAGGAGAAGGGATTGGAGTGTGGCCATCTTCCCCTGCTGGGGGTGATTTCTCACTTTCCTTCTCACTGTCTTTCTCTGGCACATGCTCCCTATAGCAAATACCTTAAAAAGAAAAAAAAGAAAGAAGAAAATCAGTAATGAAAAGAGGTGAATACAATATGAAAATGAGCAATAAGATGATGGTAAAAAAATTTTTTTGAGTGGTTTTTGCTATAGGGCATGTGCACTCACCAGAAAGACAGATACAGTGAGACAGAAAGCGAGAAATCACCCCCCAGGGGGGATGACCACGCTACAGTCCCTTCTCCATTCTCTTCTCGGGATCTGGGCCACACATGCACATGCACCCAGTGTGAGTTGAAGCCACCAGGTCTGGGACTCCAACAACAGTCAACTACATGAGAGTCCAGCAACATAGCCATTATGCCAACTGCTGGTCCCCATAATGGTAAAAATTTTAAAATGGTTTAAGTCCTACTTTTCAGTGCCAAGGTCATTAATTGATGATATAGATAAATGAATGTATCCAATAATAACTTTCTAAAATTATCTTCTATAGCAAATATACTTTTGGGCTAGTTTGTTTAATACACTTGAAATATGCATTTTAACTAAAGAAATTTTATATCGGAGCTTATATGATGGTTGGGCTTTTTCCTTCAGAGACATGGGAACAACACAAGTATCACTTACCACAGTTGAGAATATCCTCATGACGACTCTTGAATTGCAAAACCTGTAAGTTATTTTTTTCCTTAGGCTTATTTTATTTCAGTGTCTATTAAGTTTGTCTTAGTATTTTTAAGTCCTATTTATTGAAGTGTAATTTTCACATAATAAAATTCTCCCTTTTTAAGTGTGCAGTTCCTTGAGTTTTAACAAATGTGAGGTCATGTAGCCACTACATTCCTGATACAGAACATTTCTGGCACCCTGGAAAGACCACTCATGTCCCTTTGCAGTCAATCCCTCCTCTCACCACCAGCCCCTGGAAACCATCAGTATGATTTCTACCCCTACGGTCTTGCGTTTTTCAGTAACTGAAATAATGTAATATGTAGCCTTTTATATGTGTCTTCTTTCACTCAGAATACATGTTTTCAGATGTCATTCATGTCCTTGGGCTTATCAATAGTTCATTACTTTTTATTGCTGTTTCATATTCCAATTGTGTGGATATACCAGTTTGTTTATTCATTCATCAGTTGATGGACATTTGAGGTATTTCTAGGATTTTTTGGCTATTAACAATAAAGCTGCTAAAAACATTTACATGCAGGTCTTTGTGTAAACATGTCCTTTAATTTCTTTGGGGCAGATACTAAGGGGTGGGACAGTTGTTCTACATGTTAAGAGCATATTTACCTTTTTAGGGTTTTTGCTATAGGGTGCATGTGCTCACCGGGGAGACAGAAATAGACAGAAAGAGACAGTGAGAAATCACCCCCACCCATTGTAGATGGCCATGCCACAATCCCTTCTCTTCTCTTCTCTCAGGATTTTGGGCATACATGCACAGGCACCCAGCATGAGTTTCAAGCCACCAGGTCTGAGACACAAGCCACAATAGACCATGTGGGAGTAAAATGTCTTAACCACTATACTACCTGCCATATTTAACTTCTTAAGAAACTGCTAAACTGTTCCTAAAGTGACTATATCATTTTGTGTTCCCACTAGTGGAGCTTAAGTGTCACAGTTGTGCCATATCTTTGCCTTATCATTATATTACATTAAAAATTTTTTAGCCTTTCTAGTAGGTATCTAATGTATCTCATTGTGGTTTTAAAGCTGGTGATGCTGAGTGTCTGTTCATAAGCATGTATCTTTTTGTCTTTTTGGTCTCTGTTGTGCCGTCTTGACTAGATGCCAATAACAGTCTTAAATCTTTTTGTTAGGACCCAGAAGCCAATCAAAGATCTGGCAGTCCAAATGTTTTCCTATCTTTTTTTAGTCTTTCATGACATTTGGTAATTTTGGAGACTCTAAATCTATTGTCTTATAAATGACCCTGCAATCTGTATTTGTCCGTTTCCTCGTGATTAGACTCAGGTTAAATATTTTGGGGAAGAATACTATATAGTCAATTATCTTTCCTCTCTCATGACTTCAGGTGGTCATGATAGTGCTGTCTGATCACTTGATTACAGTGCTATCTTGCAGATCTTCCTATGGTAAAGTGATTTTTTTCTCTTGGAAATTAATAAATAATCTGCAGGGTGATAATTCTTGTCTGAGTCAGTTATTGCATTAGTTGTCACACAATGACACTTTGTTATCATTTTCTCTATTTTTATAAGCTGGCATTATTTTAGTAAAAAAAATCTCCCCCCTCTTTTCTTTTTGAGTATCATAGTGAATGCACATTGTTTCTTCTTTAATTATGTATATCCTTTTGAATGCCTAAACTGTCCTGATTTGGCCAAAGTGATCTCTCTTATTGCTTAACCACACAATGTATATAGGTTAAACTAAGCTGCCTTTTTGTTTAAGTGCCATAAGGTATGTCCACTCACCAGAGAGATAGAGACAGAGATGGAGAACACTCTCCTGGTGAGGTGCGATCATGGTACAGTACCTTCTCTTCCATTTCTCTATCCCATCAAGACTGTGGGGCACGCATGCAAATGCTCCCAACATGTTTTTCAAGTTGGCAGGGCTGGGATTCAAACCATAATACCACATGGTATTCAGCTCCCTTTAAACAGTAGGCTATGGGACTGGCCTCTAAACTGCATTTTGTGCCCAAAGTAATTTCTAATACTTAATACTCCTAACAGGAATTGACATAGGAACTCCAAATGTTGGGGGGTTTGTTCAAGGTACCTTCTTCCTATGTAGTCTCAGCCCATAGAAAGATGTTTGAGTTGGGGCAAGACATTTCAGAATTAAACTACAGACTGATGTCACCTAGTTCTAGTCCCTGTCTCCTCTATTCTAGGCACACCAAACCTAACACCATGCCTACTCTTCTGTTGGGCACCTCTGTCCTTCCTGTTTATTTCAGTACTCAGAATGTAGCGAGGGATGCCAGCCAGTTCCACCCCAACTGTCCAGGCCATACACCTCAAAGAATCTTTTTTGTTCAGCCTTGCCCTGCCTCCTGTATACTCAAGTAACCCCTTCTCCATTAATTTAATTTTCTGTATTTCTGTTTATAGGATCTTACCTAGCTATATGGCCCACTGCCTCTGCCAATTTAAAAAAAATATTGAGGTTGTATGCAAGACAGTCAAGCTGCACTGTGACAGTTCATGTCTGACAAACACCACACGTTGTCGTGAGTCTGAATTGCTTGATGATAATTTTTAAAACTTATTTCACTTTCTAGTTTTAATTTTATAAATCAATAATTATAAATTTTTAAACTAATAATATAATTTCTTTACTTGATTTTATTTATTTATTTATTTATTTGGAGAGATTTTCGCTATAGGGCGTGTGCGCTCGCCAGACAGACAGAGACATAGAGACAGAAAGCAAGAAATCACCCCCCAGGGGGGATGGTCACGCCGCAATCCCTTCTCCTCCATTCTCCTCTCGGGATCTTGGGCGCACACTGAGTTTTAAGCCACCGGGTCGGGGACGTGAACCGCGGTCAACTACGTGAGAATCCAGTGACATAGCCATTATGCTAACTGCTGGTTCCCATTGATTTATTAATTCAAAACTAAACTCCCTAAATTTCTGAACTACTCCCTTGCTGAAAGTCAGGTTCTCTGTTATATTACACAATTCAGAAATGTAACTTCCATATGTGTCAAGGACCAATAGAAGGGAATGGAAGGGGCCAGGAATAAGATGAATGACCACACTGGGTACTGTGCTTTGCTCAGTGCTTTCACCCAGTGATATCTTGTTTATAGAGTGCAACACAGTTTCGTTCACTGGTTTTATATGCATTAGGTCTCAAGTGCCTCCTGCCTTATATGGCAAGTATAGAGTATAGTAGAGCAGTTTTCCTTTTGTTTTTGTAATTTTGTAAAAGAATACAAGTGATGCTATTTTATTTGGAGTCTAAGAATTTCTAGTTCCATAACCAGAAATTGCTGATTGACTCTTCTAATAGAGTAAAGGGCTCTTCACTTTTAGACTGTCCAATTCTGAACTTGCTCTGAATCTCAAGGTTTTCTATCCACAGAACAATTGGGATTCTTTTCAGTGTTTTTTGATAGAGTAGGTTTATTAGCATGAACTTTGTGATCTCCAAAATGTGACTGCTTGAATACAGGCCTCTCCCAACAACCTGGGGCAAAAAATCAATAACACTGCTATATCTATAAAGTTAGTGTTGCTGGGATCAGCACATGGCGTCATAGCTACATCACTGGACTCCCATGTAGTCGATTGGTGTTTGACTCCCAGACCTGGTGGCTTAAACTCACGCCAGGTGTGTGTGTGTGTGCGTACCCGGGATCCCAAGAGGAGAATAGAGGAGAAGGGACTGCATCATGGCCATCCTCCCTGGGGGATGATTTCTTGCTTTCTCTCCCTCTGTCTTTCTGCCCAGCACAAGTGTCCTATAGCAAAAACCTCTCCAAAAAAAATAAAATAAAATAAAATAAGTTAGTGTTTATTTTTCAAAACAATTTTTTATTTTATTGATAGTATAACTAAAACTTTTATTATGTCATTAATATTATAATATATTAATAACCATTAAAATATATTAATGTTATAAAAATTGCAACACATTATTATAACAATATAATTATAATAGTAAATATATTAATACATAACTAATAATATATTAACCAAATATATTTTGCATTATTATGTTATTAATTATCGATTTCTATAATAAAACTATTTTATTATGTTATTTATATAATAATTCTTGTATTAGTTACTTCTCTTCCCGAGGTGGGCTGAGCAAGCATTTTTAATCTCTTTTAGGTGAGGAAAAACAAGATCAGAGGTTTTGAGTTTTGCAATCTAGTGTCCAGGAACCCACATTCCTCCTTTAGATTTCTGTGTCTTGATTTTGTATCTTGCAACTTTATTGTATTCATGTGTTACTTCCAGGAATTCTTTCATGAAAACCATTGGGAATTCTATGTATACAATCATGTCATCTGTGAATAGAGAGAGTTTCACTTCTTCTTTTCCTATTTGAATGCCTTTTATTTTTTCCTCTTTTCTGATTG
>NW_006205519.1:16348-17392 GCF_000334495.1 Tupaia belangeri chinensis
AAGCAATGTCTTCTTTTTAGACAGTTGAAGAAACATCTGTAGGGAATGCAGACGTGGCATTCTTGAAGGTATTACAGTCCCGGAAGAAAAACAACCAGAACACAGCTAATCATCGAGCCCAAGAAAGCCTCCTCAAAAAAAAGTGGCATCAACCTCTCATGCTTCATAAATGAGCCGCAAGACTTCAATGATAAGTGATGTGATTAGTGCACTAAATTATAATTGCCTTTGTTTTCAGAAGGAAATCTAGAAAATGTACAATCAACATTACTACCATTCGTTAAACTGCTTTTTTGAAATGTACAAGATAGAGACAATCCCTGGGGTTATTTGAAAGACAATATAAAGACCCTCCCCCCCCTTAAACCTGAATCCAATTATCTGACTTATGAAAATAAATTGAGGAACTCAATTTTCTAGAAATTTTTTAGATGTAGAAATTCAAGAAAAAATTGATGAGGTCAAAAAGAAAGAAACAATTGCCATGCTTATGCAGTCTAGACTTTTAGGCCCCAAATTTAAATGCCAGAATCTTTCAAAAGAAATCAGAGCCTGCTCAGCCACAGGAGAACAGCCTACCAGAGAGTCAGAGTGTAGGTAAGAGGCTACGGAATGTAGTCATCAAGGGGCCGAAGGACATCCGGAAGAGGCAACTAAAAAAATGAGAGATCAGAGAAACCAGAAGAAAGAGAGTGCCCAGCCTCCTGTGAGGAGCGTGGCCACAGAAGTAAGGCTCAGGAGGTCCCACCCAGGGGAACCACAACAGCTGCACATGGCGTGGAGGCCTAAGAACCTAGTGGGAAACTCCTTCCACGTGGAACAGTCCTTCCCAAAGGACCAGAAGGTCCCAGTCTCTGTGAGCTTGAAACATCCCTTGAGGTGTGGGCCTTCTGCCTCCAACATGCCCATTCCATACCAGACATTAAAAAGAAACCAAAAGATTTAACTTATACCATGTATGTATTAGAACATGCAAACGCTAGAGTTAGGAATATGAAGTCTCCTAAAGAAATCAAAGAAAGTCACTACTTTCATGAAACGCAC
>NW_006205519.1:18024-18488 GCF_000334495.1 Tupaia belangeri chinensis
TTTAATATTGATGTGCAAATAAGAAGGACCAGACGCAAGATCAGTGGGACTGATGCCAGAGCCCTCATCACAGCCAGTGCCTCCATAGAGGCCAAGGGGAGGAGGGGAGGGGCTCCTTTCCGCACGCCCAGTCTGATCAGTCTCCACCAACCTAAAAGGATCATCTTCCAGTGGGGGTGGATCTTTCAATCCAATATCAGCTGTTCCAGAACTGTCTCCCCTGGTTCATGAAGAGCCAGTTTTTATCTAGCATCCCATCAGGAAAGGTGCAAGGGTTTAAGAAGTTGTGCCAGGAACTGGGGGCAAAGACCAAATATATGCTATTACACTGTCACAGAAAGGAAAGTTGACCACTCTAGATATTTTAAATAGAAAGGGATTTTGTGCAAAAAATGTTTACCATTGGAATGTCACTGGAGAGGCTAGAGGGAGTGAAAGCAAGCAGTACTGCTCGCGGGGTGCCT
>NW_006205519.1:18561-44697 GCF_000334495.1 Tupaia belangeri chinensis
AGACTGTGGGGGGAATATGGATTCTAGCTGCCCACTGCAGCTGCAGGTCTGCGGCTGTACCTCCTTTCCACCTTCCAAATTGCACACAAATGCATTTTACTGGCAGCATCGTACTAAAGGGAGCTTTTTTGTTTGTTTTTTTTAAGGTTTTGGTCACAGGGCATGTGCACTCACCAGAGAGCATCTGTTCTCCTCTCGGGATGTGGGGTCTGCAAGCAGACAAACCTGGTGTGATTTTCAAGCCACCAGGTCTGAGACTGAAACTGCTGTCAGCTAGTGGGGGAGTCTAGTGCCTTAATCACCATGCCACCTGCCAGCCCCAGGGAAAGGAGTCTTGAAGTGTGGCCTCAGGCACCAGCATAGAAAGGGGTAGCAACGGGAGTCAAGAACCAAGTAGAGAGATAGAGTAGGTTTATTAGTATTAACTTCATGATCTCCAAAATGTGATTGCTTAAAAACAGGTCTCTGCTGGGGCAAGCAATAAATAGTAACACTGCTATAGCTATGTCAGTGTTGCTTATTTTTGAAAAAAGGTTTTCACTAATTATATTATTTCCTTCTTCCCCAGAGGTGGACTGAGCCAGCATTTTTAATCTGTTTTAGGTGAGGAAAAATGAGATCAGAGGTTTTGCGTGTTGCAGTCTAGCGTCCAGGGCTTCTGTCCCCAAGTTGGGGTTCTCTAGAAGCCCATGTTCCTCCTTTATCATGATCTTGCCTCCTCCTCTGACTGTTACCACCACCACAAATACTTTGAACTCTTCTGGAGAGGGACCCCAGCTATACAATGGTGCGCTTGACCTTCAGGCAGTCAGAAGCTTTGGGTGGCTCCTCAGGTGCAACTGGAAATACTAAAGATGAAATGAAAGCAAAACAGGCATCTGAGAAAAGTTTTTTTTCCTCCTGCATTTTAGGACCTTGGGCCGTATTTATTCAGAATTTGCTATTATTCCCTAGATATATTGAACATTTTACATTCACATACAACGGAGCAAATTAAAATCACTTACCCTATACTCTACCCAAAATTAAGAAAACAAATTGATCACTGCCCAAGTATAAGGAAAGAACCTGAGTGACGTAGTCTTCTGTCTGTGGAGAGCCTTCTGTTCCGGATGCTGGGATTTAGGGAGTCAGGCCAAGGGAAGGAACTGGGGGCGGGGGACCAGATGGAAAAGTACATGTTAGAGTGAGGGCCTGTCAGCAATGGGAGCAGGGCCACTGTTTTATCATGTCTGCTTTTGCTCCCCTCAGAGGACTGTCTTGTGCTGTGGTCATCTATGATGGTAGCAAAGAACACGAGTACACTGAAGAGGTGGAGAGAGGAAGCCTGGTGCTCCCTCTGTGTGAGGCAAGGTGGTCTGGGGTATATTAACTGAGAGGGCCCTGCAGATCTAGAGAGGCTGGCTGAGTAGGGACTTGGTCTTCCAGCTGTGGGCTTTACTGGACAGCATTGGGCAGTTCGCTGTTGAGGACTCATGGAATAATCCTACACAGAGTAACTACATTTTCACATTATGGAATGTTCTGACTATGTAGCCGCTTTCACTAAATATGTCTTTTTCCCCAGTTGTTGGCATTTCATAAGATTAGGTTTGGGTTTGATTTTTTTCCCTAATGGGAACTCAAACGTTTGCGACACTTAAGTCATTTGACTACCATATATGGCTGTGAATGGACAAAAAACTGTCCCATCCGTCTTCCACTATCAAAAGCAACATCTTTTTTGACAGTTGAAGAAACATCTGTGGGGAATGCAAACGGGACGTTCATGAAGGTATTATAGGCGTGGAAGAAGAACACCAGAAC
Source organism: Tupaia belangeri chinensis (assembly GCF_000334495.1). Lineage (NCBI taxonomy): Eukaryota > Metazoa > Chordata > Mammalia > Scandentia > Tupaiidae > Tupaia > Tupaia belangeri. The sequence goes on from NW_006205519.1 coordinate 20,368, forward strand.
AGAGCTAATCATCGAACCCGAGAAAGCCTCCTCAGACAAAAGTGGAGTCAACCTCTCAGGCTTCATAAATGAGCCGCTAGACTTTAATGATAAAAGCTATGTGATTAGTGCACTAAATTACATATTGTCTTATTTTTCAGAGGGAGATCTAGAAAATATAGAATCAACATAATTACCTTTTATTAAACTGCTTTTTTCAAATGTACAAGACAGACACAAGCCCTTGGGTTATTCGAAAGACAATGTAAGGAGCTCCGCTCTTAAACCTGAATCTAACAATCTTACTTATGAAAATAAATTGAGCAAGCACTATTTTCTGGAAAATTATTAAATGCAGAAATTCAAGAAAAAGTTGATGAAGTCAAAAAGAAAGAAAAAATTGCCATGCTTATGCAGTATAGATTTTAGGCCCCAAATGTAAGCACCAGATTAAAAAAAAAAAAAATCAGAGCCTGCTCAGCTATAGGAGAACAGCTTACCAAAGAGTCCGAGTGTAGGTAAGATGCTACAGAACACAATCATCAAGGAGCCAAAGACTATTTGGAGGCGGCAACTGAAAGAAATGAGAGATCAGAGCAAGAGGAAAGAGAGTGACCAGCCACCTCTGAGGAGTGTTGCCAAAAACAGGCTCAGGAGGGTCAACCCAAGAAAACTAGAACAGTTGCACATGGTGTTGAGGCCTAGGAAGCTAGTGGGAAATGCTTTCCACATAGAACAGTCCTTCCCAAAGGAACAGAAGGCCCTAGTCTGTTCGAACTTGAAACCTCCCGTGTGGCGTGGGCCTTCTGCCTACACCATGCTAAAATCCCCACCAGACGTTAAAAAAAACCCAAAAGACTTAACCTACACCATGCTTGTTTTCGAAGATGCAAATGCTAGAATGAAGAATCTGAAGGCTCCTAAACCAGACGTCCATTCCAAAGAAAGTCACTACTTTCATAAAACTCACTCTCATGTGGTCCACAGAAGACTCAAGGCCAAACTGACTCAAAGGTTGAGAAAGAAAAATTCACCCAAGAGGCTGATGCTTGCACAAAGGCCTCCATTCTCTGGAGTTAGGAGCCTCATCAATTCCCCTTCACAAGGGGCTTTTTCATCTTCAGGAGACCTGATACCTCATGAAAATCCATTTCCAGAATTCCTGGGTATTTCAGAACCTTTGTTTCAAGACACTATTGTAGAAAAGATTACTACAAGAAATGGTTTTGAAGAAAACATTCCTATAGAAGACACTCCTGTGCCACAAGAAGAAACTGCCCCTGAAAACACAGTCCACAGGCCTGCTGCTCTAGATTCCACGGCAACCTCACACAACTTAATGCCAAGTGATAAACAGAGTGGTGAAATGCAGTGGGAATACACATGGGTACTCGCTTACCCCCCAAGCCCAAAGGCTTCACTTACCCAGTGCTCTCATCCCCAGGCAATCAATTTGAAATTCAGCTGAACCAGCAGCTAAGGTCCCTCCAGAACCGGCCTCCTGATGAAGCTCCTCAGCGAACAGCAGGAAGTAAAGGTGTCCACGGCAGACTGGGACACAGACCAATGGAAGACTGAGCATTACATCAGCAAGAGCCCGGAGGCCCAGAGTGGACGCAAAGAGCAGCAGTCAAGTGAGGTGAGGACAGCTGCCAAAACAGGAGCCGTGGGTGTTTCGGTTGTTCAGGATAGGCCACAAAAGCACCCAGACAGGGAGGCCAGGTGCTCCGGTCCATAGCTTTTCTCAGCCACGCAACTTTGACCAAGACAGTGACCTCCTCTATTGGTCACTCAGAGAACAAAGCTGACCAAACACACATGATAAGTCAGGTCTATTGAGAAAATGCTTAGTAATAAGATCATGTAACACATTTGATGTGCCTCTTCTTTAGGAACCTACTCACCTGATTATGGGGTTTTGAGCAGCTAGCTTTTATCTTTTCCTTCTTATCCTGCTCAGATGTTGGCCTTGCCAGGTCTTCCTCATGAGTTGAGTGAAACTTTGGCTCCATTCACGGAGAACTATTCAGCTCAAGAGCTGCCCCCAGGGCCAGATTGGCTTGTTGTTCCACATCAGGAAGTTTGGGACAAGTTCACCTGGCAAGAAAGGTTCCCAGCGGTGGTTTCGATAATATACTGGGATCAGAGCCAACATCAGGATGCAGATCACCAGTGGTTTGAAATACCTGTTCCATCTCCGGATAGTCAGAGCACAAAAACAGCAAAGTTTGTTTTATCCCTGTATGTGAAGAAAAATCTGCCTCAGCACCGTCGCTTTGCCAAGGTTGTGGTTGGATCTCCAGACCAATTTGTATCCGTACCTCAGCATTGAAGACCTACTTTGCGTGATGAATATCTAGAGCCAACCACTGACATAGCTTATTCTGGTGGCCTAGTTTCTCAATTACAGGTGGACTCAGGTGAGTCTCCAGAGTCATTTGTGCAAGGTATATGTTGGCAATTCCAGCTAGAAACCAAGACTCACAATCCCAAAGAGGGCCAGCTCTCTTCACCCCAGAAAGAGGCTCCAGCTCCACCTCCACAGCCCCTTGAAGGGGTTGAACCTTCAATCCAGCAGGAAGCCCCAGCTCAGCGACCTCTTGCTGCTGAACATGATAATAGCTCAGCTCTCAGTTCCATCTCTGGGTCTGAATTAAGATCAGCACTTGCATTTGCCTGGTGTCACAGGTAAACCTGTAGCTCTGAAGCTTGTGATATCTAGAGCAGCAGGGAAGGGGGTTGAATCTACTCCAAGCCAGAAACAGGCCCCAGATCAGCCACCAGAGGACCCTGACAGGGTGGAAGCTGCAGTCCAACTAGAGGCCCCAGCTCAGCCCCCAGACCTTCCTCTGGAGGCTGAACCTCTCTCTGAGCAGGAGCTGCTGCCTGATCTCCCGAAGAGGCTGAAACTTCAGACCTGCAGCAGGCCTCATCTCAGTCTCCACAGAATAATAAACCATAGTTATACCTCCAGGTCACAGTCAAGCCCAGCATTCAGTCTTGCCCAATGTCCTTAAACCTGCTGGTCTGGAGTTTATCACAATACAGCCTGCTGGTGTGGTGGGAACTTCTTCAATCCACCACGAACGAGGCTGCATCTCAGCCCTTAGGGCCAATTAATAATGAGGAACTTTATGGAACCCAGCATGAAGTCCCAACTTTGGCTCGAGAGCCTCCCGAGACACTTGAATCTTTACTAGTTCAACAGGAAGCTGTCACTCAATCTCGAGAACCTGCTAGGGACTGTCCAAAAGCAGTCCCATCTGTCTTCCACTATCAAAAGCAACCTGTTCTTTTTTGACAATTGAAGAAACATCTTTAGGGAATGTAGATGGGACATTGTTGACAGTATTACAGGCCCGGAAGAAGAAGAACAGAACAGAGCTAATCATCAAGCCTGAGAAAGCCTCCTCAGACAAAAGTGGCGTCAATCTTTCAGACTTCATGAATGAGGGCTAGACTTTAATGATGAAAGCGATGTGATTAGTGTACTAAGTTACACATTGAGAGTTATTTTTTGGAGGGAAACCTCAAGACTGCAGAATCAACATTATTGCCATTCATTTAAATTGCTTTTTTTCAAATGTATAAGATGGAGACAAGCCCTTGGGTTATTTGAAAGACAATATAAGAACCCCCTCCCCCCCCAACCTGAATCCACTGATCTGACTTATGAAAATAAATCGAGGAACTCAATTTACTGGAAAATTTATTAAGTGCAGAAATTCAAGAAAAAATTGATGGGGTCAAAAAGAAAGAAAAAATTGCCATGCTTATGCAGTCTAGACTTTTAGGCCCCAAATTTAAATGCCAGAATCTTTCAAAAGAAATCAGAGCCTGCTCAGCCACAGGAGAACAGCCTACCAGAGAGTCAGAGTGTAGGTAAGAGGCTATAGAACATAGTCATCAAGGGGCCGAAGGGCATCCGGAAGAGGCACTGAAAGAAATGAGAGATCAGAGAAACAAGAGGAAAGAGAGTGCCCAGCCACCTGTGAGGAGCGTTGCCAAAGAAATAAGGGTCAAGAGGCCCCACCCAAGGCAACCAGAACAGCTGCACATGGCTTGGAGTCCTAGGAAGCTAGTGGGAAACTCCTTCCATGGGGAACCGTCCTTCCCAAAGGACTAGAAGGTCCCAGTCTCTTAGAGCTTGGAACCTCCCTTGAGGCATGGGCCTTCTGCCTCCACCATGCCAAAATCCCCACCAGACGTTAAAAAAAACCCAAAAGACTTAACCTACACCATGCTTGTTTTCGAAGATGCAAATGCTAGAGTTAAGAATATGAAGGCTCCTAAACAAATCTTACATTCCAAAGAAAGGCACTGCTTTCATAAAATTCACCCTGGTGTGGTCCATGGAACCCCAAGGCCAAACTGACTCAAAGGTTGAGAAAAAAATTCACGCAAAAGGCTGATGCTTGTACGAAGGCCTCCATTCTCTGGAGTGAGAAGCCTTATTATTAATTCTCCTTCACAAGGTGCTTTTTCATCTTCAGGAGCCCTGAGTCCTCATGAAAATCCATTTTCAGAATTCCTGGCTATTTCAGAACCTTTTTTCCAAGACACTATTGTAAATGAGATTACTCCAAGAAATGGTTTTGAAGAAAACGTTCCTATAGAAGACACTCCTGTGCCACAAGAAGAAACTGCCCCTGAAAACACAGTCCACGGGCCTGCTGCTCTAGATTCCACGGTGACCCCACACAATGCCAAGTGATAAACAGAGCGGTGAAATGCAGTGGGAATACAACATGGGTACTCACGTACCCCCAAGCCCAAAAGCTTCACTTACCCGGTGCTCTCATCCCCAGGCGATCAATTTGAAATTCAGCTGAACCAGCAGCTAAGGTCCCTCATCCCCAACAACTCTGTGAAACTCATTTCTGACATTATCCAAATTTGGAAATGGACTGCTCTGAGTCCCAGGTGCAACTGGCCTCTGCCAAGCTTATCTCCAGAACTGGTGTCCTGATGAAGCTTCTTAGCGAACAGCAGGAAGTAAAGGTGTCCAGGGCAGAATGGAACATAGACCAATGGAAAACTGAGTACTACATCAGCGAGAGCCCGGAGGCCCAGAGTGAATGCAAAGAGCAGTACTCCAGCAGATGCCTGGAGATGGAACTATAGCCTGCTGCAGAGAAAAGGACAGTTTATCTGTCAATTTTAAATTAGAATTTTAAACAAGAAGAAAATAAAGAACTTATATATTTCTTATTTTTTAATATTTATTTAATTTTATTTATCACTAATATTATCATTATTATAATTATTTAATTTGCTGTAGGGCACATATCCTCACCAGAGAGTGACATATAGCAAAAGTGAGAAAGCAAGCCATCAAGTTCAGTACTCAAACTATGGCCAGTCATGTGGAAGTCCAGCACCTTAACCACTATGCCGCCTACTGGCCCCTGAACTCATTTGTGTCCATCTACTATAAAATAATAGTAAGGAAACTGCCAGAGTCAGGAAGAATACTTACTCTAATGCTTTTCCTGGTTCTAGGAAAGTGAGTTCTCACCAAGTCCAAGTTAGATAGGACCATCATGGATGCATCTGCTGTCATCAGTCCTTCAAGGAAAGAGGGTGGAGGGGGAGAGGTTTGGGTTGTGCCTGCTCCTGCTGGTGGTGGGCATCTGACCAGACCAGAGACCTCTGGAGAGGCTCTGGACAAGGGATAGGGAAGGGAAGACAACATGGTCCCGGATCAAGGGGGCTAGTCTCCTTCCAGCTGAGATGAGTCTTTCCTCTGAAGTGGTGGAAACACTTACCATCCCATCCTACTGACTTCTGACCACCCTCCATTCCTTTTAGCCAATCTCGAATTTTAGTTGTGAGAGACACTAGACAGTAGTTTGTCTCTTCCTTTCCTGATAAAGAAGGAGGCAGGGACAATATCTTGCCCTGTGGTGATTGTTACTAGTGAGTATCAGAAAGAGGATGATTCCTTTCCAGTTGGGGATTTCTTCATTGATTATACTGTGCCTGGGCTGTTTAAAACAAAGCCCTCTAAGCCAATCTCGAATTTTAGTTGTGAGAGACACTAGACAGTAGTTTGTCTCTTCCTTTCCTGATAAAGAAGGAGGCAGGGACAATATCTTGCCCTGTGGTGATTGTTACTAGTGAGTATCAGAAAGAGGATGATTCCTTTCCAGTTGGGGATTTCTTCATTGATTATACTGTGCCTGGGCTGTTTAAAACAAAGCCCTCTAATTTTTTCTTTTTTTTTTCTTTATTTAGAGAGGTTTTTGCTATAGCGCTTATGTGCATTCCAGAAAGACAGAGAGACAGAAAGCAAGAAATCAACACCCAGGGAGAATGGTCATAACACAATCTTTTTTTTTTTTTTTTTTGGAGAGGTTTTTACTATAGGGCGCACGCGCTCACCAGACAGAGAAAGAAAGAGAGACAGAAAGCGAGAAATCACCCCCCAGGGGGGATGGTCATGCCGCAATCTCTTTCTCCTCCATTCTCCTCTTGGGATCTTGGGCACGCATGCACACGTGATAATACAATCTTTTCACCTCCATTCCCCTTCCAGGATTTTGGGCACATACACATATATGTGCCTGGTGTGAGTTTTAAGCCGCTGGGTCCAGGACTCGAACCGCAGCCAACTACTGGGAGTCCAGTGATGTATTTCTGTTCATGTTCAGAAAGACTATCTTGTGCTTTAGTGATAGTCATGTCCATTAAACAGACTTTACAATTTACTCATCTTCAGGAACAGGCTGTGGTATGAAAATCTGTGAGTGAGTTAACTTTGCTAGTTGGACTCAGGCATTTTCTTGGTGTGATTCAACTTATAGGGTAGAGCAGCTATGAAAGTGAAGTACCCTCTTCCCAGATCCCCAGCAAATGATGAAGGGGAGAGTTAGCTCAGAGAGGGCTGATGTAAAATACTTCTGGAGACACTCGCATGCTTCTGCCCAGAATGATGGTTCAGTTTTGTTCAGTGCACAAAGGCACTTGGCCGAGGTGAAAGCAGGGCCGACCCAGATACACAGGTCTCCCTAGAGACATTGTAGGGTCCCTCTGGACAGACACAGAGGGCTCCTGGAATCCCAGCATGCGCAGAATAGTCTCCAGGTCCCAGCTCTGTGGCGGTTTTGCCATTGTGATTATGGTCTGAGGTCCAAGTTTTGCCCTCATAAGACCGGAGTTGTGCATGAGGAGAGACGCAGAAAATGGCATGAATCATTAACTGTCTTGCGCATGTGCTTTCCCCCCAGGAGGAGCTTTTTCTGGTTTCTGGGTAGAAGATGCACATCAGCATCTGATAGGCAAATTCGAAGATGATTCAGTGCTGTGCTGAAGAAAGCAGGAGAGGTGCAAATTAATGTTCCCCTTTCTGTTTTCTAGGAGGGTGGCTTCTGGTTGAGGTGGCCACTCTGGCTTAGAGATATGTATAGACCTCTCAATGCCACACGCAAGAAAAACATGGCACAGAAGCTACCTGACATGGATTCCTCTGATGAGGATGGGATTTTCAGCAAGCATCCAGGGTAAACAATTGGAAATGGCTTAAAATTTCCTTATCTAAAATGAGCAGACAATGAAAAGTGTCATTGCTCCTGTCACAACTAAAACTTTGACTTTGTTTTTCTTATCCTTGAGAGCTCAGTGCAGTTTGAGTAGACAAGGCTGCACTTATGGGGTCGACTATGGAGGGTGAGGATAGTGAGACAGTGGCTGAGGAGGAGAACACGGAGTGACCCCACCCTGCCTCAGATTACCTGCAAATGTTTTCCAATATCAGCTTTCTAGCATTGCTTTTAAAATTCTTAACTTTTTATATTAAAATGCCCAAAATTCAGAACCAATTCTAGCCATGTGGTAAGAAATTAAAATGTACGCAGTTAAATATTGATGTACAAATAAGAAGGACCAGACGCAAGATCAGTGGGGCTGATGCCAGAGCCCTCATGGCAGCCAGTGCCTCCATAGAGGCCAAGGGGAGGAGGCGAGGGGCTCCTTTCCGCACGCCCAGTCTGATCAGTCTCCACCAACCTAAAAGGATCATCTTCCAGTGGGGGTGGATCTCTCAATTCAATATCAGCTGTTCCAGAACTGTCTCCCCCGGTTCATGAAGAACCAGTTTTTATCTAGCAGTCTGAACAATTGGCTGGCTTTGTGATAAGAAAGTAGGCTTTAGAAGAGTTACATGGTATCTGTGTGATCCTCCTGCCCTCCGAGGATAATATGCCATCTGAAACCTCTCAGGGCCTGTGGGTTGGCAGAATATTTGGATCACTGAAGCTACCTGCACTGTGGGGCCAAGTGCTGTCTTTTTTCCCAAGCCCTCTAATTCACATCTGAGTAAGAGTTCTATCTTGGTAGGGGGTTCACCACACTTGCAAACTAGATTGTTTGTTTGTTTTTTTTCTGACCATGGAGTTTACCTCAGCCCACCTTGTGCTTAATCATTTGTTTGAATGACTCACAGGACCCAGGAATACCTTTTACTTACTATTGGCAGTCTATTATAAAGGATACTTGAAAGATTGCAAATGAACTGTCAGATGAATAGATACTTAGGGTAATGTTACAGAAAACCAGATGGCCAGGGAACAAAAAGGCAGCACTCTGGAGAGACAGGGCTAACTCTTTAATGAGTCCGCAGGCCAGGCCTGGAGGAGTTAACTCTCAGAATCTCAGACCCTCTTGGGGGTGGAGCACAGCCTTTTATTGTGAAGTTTGGGGAGGAGTGGTTTCCAGGGGGCATTTCTGTATGATTAATCCATGGGGCCGGCTCTGCAACCTTAACTGCAGTAGGAGTGACAAGCACAATAACATACGGCCCCACTTAGGTGGGTTGTAATTATTCTTTTTTCCAATTTTTAACCCATACAAGATCTCTAGGCTCATATTTATGTACCCAGTTACTAAAGGGAATGGGAGCTCTCTCTAAGGTGAATCGGGCTATTTTAAAAATATCTTTTTCAAGGCCATCAAATCTCTGGTCAAAACTGTCTCTCTCATCTGACGGATATCAGTCTTCTGGGTCTGGGCAGCTAAGGGGGATGGCTGGCCAAACAGAATCTCATAAGGGGAGTAACCATGTTTTTGAGGTGTACATGGATCCCGGAGCAGGGCCAATGGGAGGATATCTACTCAGGGGCATCCTGTGTCTTGACAGAGCTTAGCCAGGGTGGACTTGAGAGTGCGGTTCATTCGTTCAACTCTCCCAGAGCTCTGGGGTGGGTAAGCAGTATGGAGTTTCCATTTTATATACTCAAGGCCTTTGCTATGCCTTGTATGACTTCTGCCACGAAGGCAGGACCATTGTCTGACATGACTATAAGGGGGAGTCTAAACCAAGGCATAACTTTTTTTAAAAGGGCTCAAGTGACTTTTCTGGCTTTTTTAGTTTGTGTAGGGATAGCTTCTACCTGTGTTAAGTAAGTGTAGACAAGGACTAATAAGTATTTATAGCCCCTGCATGGCCGTACTTCTGAGAGATCGGCCTCTAGTAACTCCAGAGGAGTCGTCTTGGTAGCTTTTATTTTAGGTGGCCAAACTGGCCCCTGGGCATGGTTATTTTTGGCACCGATCTCGCATCTCATGCTCACAGTTGCACACAATGACTGTAGGTGACTCAAAAAGTAGTATCATGTTTTCTAGGTTAGTTTTCCCCCAGTGAGTCACCTTGTGGTGCTGCTTTACCAATGAATATCCTTTGGACTGAAGTATGTATAGTCTTTTATCTGGCAATCTCTACCATCCCTTTTCTTCCAGGGTTGCTCCCTCCGATTTTGCCCACTGATGTTCATAGGAAGTTTACAGGGGGTGTTTTTGGGAGGCTTATGAGTGGCAACATTTTAGCCATAGCAGTTGGGGTCTGGTTGGCAACAGCCTTGGTTATCTGGTCTGCCAGCTCATTTCCCAAGACAGTGAGGTCTTCCCTTCTCTAGTGTCCCCTGCAATGGATGATAGCCACTTCTTTTCTCTCCGAGACAGCCTCTAATAACTGGAAGATTTCTTCTTTGTTTTTGACTGCTTTGCCCTCTGACGGTAGGAGTCCTCTCTCTCAGTATAATGCCCCATGAACATGCAGGGTAGCAAATGTATAGCATGAGTTTGTATAGATGTTTACCTTCTGACCAGCTGCCAGCCTTAAGGCTCGGGTTAATGTCCAGAGTTCAGCCCACTGAGCAGACCATTTTTGGGGAAGTGCCCCAGCCTCAATCACTGTGTCCTGGGAGGTAACTGCATAGCCAGCATGTCGTGTCCCATCTTTTATGTAGCTGCTACCATCAGTGAGAAGAGTAAGATCGGGAGCCTTCAGCGGTGTGTCCACAAGGTCAGTATGCCCAGAAAAAACCTCATCAAGGGCTTCTTCACAATTGTGGTCAGGAGATCCCAGTGCAGCTGGGAGGAAGCTGGCATGATTGAGAGTCTGCGCAGTCTGGAGTCTAATTCAGGGATTTCTAATCAGTAGGCCCTGGTAGTGGGTCATTCTAGAGCTGGCAAGCCACTTATATCTCTTTGTGTTCATCAGTGCGGTCAACAAATGGGGGACCCGAGCATTGATAACTGGGCCTAAGGTTAATTTGTCTGCATCTTTAATCAGTTCAACAGTGGCAGCGAGAACTCGTAGGCAAGGGAGGCCATCTGGATGCCATTGAGTCTAGTCTTTTAGACAGGAAATTGGCCTCTCTCAATGCCCCATGCACTGAGTCAGGACTCCTAGTACTGTCTGGCTGTTTTCACATACAAATAGGTTGAATTCCTGAATGACGTATGGTAGTCCTAAAGCCAGGGCTTTCTTGAGACTTCACGTAAGATAATGTAAAGACTGCTCTTGGTGGGATCCCTATTTAAAGGGAGTTTCCTCTGGGCCTTTTTCCTTGAGACTTTGTATCCAGCCTGGGATAGAAGCTGGAGCAGTGATTGAGTTCTTTTCCAGCAGTTTTCTTGTGTCACTCCTGCAAGCAGAAGGTCATCAACATATTGGACTAGAGTATACCCAGTTTCCTGACTGGAGAAATCCCCTTATTCAGTAGCGAGTGGTTCTCTAAACAAAGTTGGAGAATTTTTGAAGCCCTGTGGGACCCTGGATTACATATACTGTGTTTTCTTTTGGGTGTCTGGATCTTACGATTCAAAAGCAAATAGTGGTTGGCTGCCAGCTGCCAGCTACAGGCAAAAGAAAGCGTCCTTGAGATCAAGACAAGTGAGCCATTCAGAGTCTGCTGGGAGGGCACTCAGCAAAGTATATGGCTTGGGCATGGTGGGATGTAAGGTCATCGTGGTGGCATTCACAGCTCGTAAGTTCTGAACTGGCCAATAATCGCCAGAGGCTCTCTTTTTCACAGGGAAAAAGGGAGTGTTCCAGGGAGACTGACACTCTAGCAGGATCTCAGGTACCCCCATCTGGTCAATGTGTTTCTTTATAGCCAGTCGAGCAACTCGGCTTATAGGGGATTGGCAGTTCAACCACTATAGGTGGGTGGTTGATCGCCATTCTTGGCAGGTTCGCCTCTGTCCAGACTATAGGGAAATCTTTAACCAGTGAAGAGAGTGCTTTATCATCTCTACTGGATGTTTCAGAAGTGAACATTAGCCATTCTTTCTCCCGGGGGATCACCACAGCCAGGATTTTGGCATGGCTGACAGCAGGATGCAGATCACCAGTGGTTAAAAATAACTGTTCTGTCTGTATAGTCAGAGTACAAAAACAGCAAAGTTTGTTTCATCCTTGAATCTGAAAAAATATCTCGCTCAGTATCGTCGTTTTGCCAAGGTTATGGTTGGATCTCCAGACCAATTTGTATCCGTACCTCAGCATCGACGACCTACCTTGTTAAAGGTGGACTCATTTGAGCCTCCAGAGTCACCTGAGCAAGTTGAAACTTCACAATTCCTTCTAGAAACCAAGACTCAAAATTCTGAGAAGGAGCCGATCTCTTCACCCCAGAAAGAGGCTCCAGCTCCACCTCCACAGCCCCTTGAAGAGGTTAAACCTTCAACTCAGCAGGCTTATGATATCTAGAGAGGCAGGTAAGAGGGTTGAATCTACTCCAAACCAGGAGCAGGCCCCAGCTCAGCCTGCAGAGGACCCCGAGGGTGTGGAAGCTGCAATCCAACAGGAGGCACCAGCTCAGTTTCCAGACATTCCTCTGGAGGCTGAACCTCTCTCTGAGCAAGAGCAGCTGGCTGAGTCTCCTGAAGAGGCTGAAACTTCAGTCCTGCAGCAGGCCTCATCTCAGTCTCCACAGAATAATAAACCCACAGTTATACCACCAGGTCACAGTCAAGATCATTATTCAGTCTTGCCGAATGTCCTTAAACCTGTGGATCTAGAGCTTACCATAATACAGCCTGCTGGTGTGGTGGGAACTTCTTCAATCCACCATGAGGATGCTTCTCAGCCCTTAGTGCCAGTTAGTAATGGGGAACTTTTTGGAACCCAGCATGAGGTCCCAACTCTGGCCCCAGAACCTCCCGAGACACTTGAATCTTTTCCAGTTGCACAGGAAGCTGTCACTCAATCTCCAGAACCTGCTAGGGATGAAAAACCATCTCCAGCCTAGCAAGAGGCCAAAGCTGAGCAATCATAGGCTCCAGAGGAGGTTGAAACTTCTCTAACTGAAACTTCACTAGCAGAGCAAGAAGCCCCAATCCAGCTTTCACAAACCACTGAGGTCAAGCCCTTTTTAAGTCATCAGGAGGCCCCAGTTCTGCTTCCAGCATCTCCTATGGAATATACCGATTATCCTTTGCTGAGTGATGAGATAACAATTTTACCTCTACCTTTGTGTAAAACTCAGGATCCCATGGTGCCTAACACCAATGTGGCACTGGGGCTGGTAACTCCAGAACCCACTACGGAGGTTGAATATTCTCCAGTCCAACAGGAAGACATTATTCAGCCTCTAATTGCCACTGGGCACATTGGATTTCCTCCAATCCAGTCTAATCCTCTTTCCCAGCCTCCAGAACCCCATATAAAGTTTGAATCATTTCCGGCCCATCAGGAGGCCATAGCTCAGACTCCAGATACCTTTAAGAAGGTAGAACCTTCTCCAGAGCAGTTGGTGGAGCCTTCTTTGGCCTTTCAAGAGGCCCCTCCTCAGCTTCTAAAGCCCCCTCATAAGGCAAAATCCTCTTCATTCAAGCAGACATCCCCTGTTCAGTCTCCAGAGTCACTTATGATGGTAGAACACCGTGGTCGACTACGTGGGAGTCCAGCGACATAGCCATTATGCTAACTGCTGGTTCCCCAGAGTCACTTTTGATGGTAGAACCTTCTCTGGCTCAGCATTGGGCAGCATCTCTACAATCAGAGCTCCTGGAAGAGATGGAACCATGTCCAACCCAGCAAGAGGTCACAGCTCCTCCTCCACAGCCACTTAATAGGGTGGAATCTGCTCTAGTCAAGCAAATGGCCCCCAGTCAACTTTCAGAGCCACGTAAGGTGGTTGCAGCTGAAAGTCCAGCATCTTATGAGATGACAGTTCCAGCATCAGGTCATCAAACTCAATCTCCAACACTGCCCAGCATTGGATTCCAGCCTTTGGATCTGATGCTTACTATAACTCAAGAACCCACTGTAAGGGCTGAACATTCTACAACCTTGAAGACTACAACTCAACATCCAAACCTGGTTCAGACTCAGTATCCAAACCTGAATGAAGTCACAGTTCCACTTGTGGATGTGGAAATTACAATAACTTCACGACCTACTGAAGACTATGATCTTCCTTCCTCCAACCATGCAGGAGACCCCAACTCAAACTCCTACAGGAGTTTTTGTACCTCAACCCCCAATATATCAGGAGGTGACAGTTCCAACAACACCAAGTCAGCATCAGTCTCAGTATCCTACATCACCCAGTGTCACACCTGAACATTTGGACCTGGGACTTACAGTTACTCCAGAACTCACTATGGAGGCTGACCATTCTACATGGCTGAAGGAAACTACGGCTCCTCCAAAGTACCCTGAGGTGGCACTTCCACATTCAGGTGGGGTTCAGGTTCAGAATCCAAACCTCACTGAAGTCACCATAACATCACAACCTACTACAGAGGATGAACTTTCTCCAGCCATGCAGGAGACCCCAACTCACCCTCCAGAGCCTCCTCCAGAAGTTATTGTAACTCAACCCCCAGTAAATCAGGAGGTCACAGTTCCAACAACACCAAATAAGGACCAATCTCAGTATCCAATTCCACCCAGTGTCACAACTGCACATTTGGATCTGGGACTTACCATAAGTCAAGAATCCAGTACAGAGCTTGAACCTTCTTCGGTCATGGAAGACACCCTAACGCAGCCTTCAGCGCCTTCTAAGGAGTCTGAATCTCAGCCTGCAGCATATTATGAAACAATATTCCCAACATCAGCTCAAGATCAATCGCAGCATTTAGCATCTTCCATCATCACAGTTCAACCTTTGACCTAGCACTTATTATAACTCCAGAATCTACTCTGGAATTTAAACATCCTCCAGCCATGAAGAAGACTGTAGCTGCATCTAAAGAGGTTGAATCTCAATCTCCAGTATATTATGAAATAGTCCCAACATCAGCTCAAGATCAAGCTCAGCATCCAGTGTCGTCCAGCGCCACAGGTCAACCTTTGGACCTAGTGCTTACCATAACTGCAGAGATTAAACATCCTACAACCCTGCCAAAGACTGTAACTCCATATCTACACCAGGTTCATACTCAGCGTCCAACCCTACCCCTACCTCAAGACACACCTCAACCTTTGAATCTGGAAATTACCATAAATCAGCCACCACGGTCTTCTGAGTCATTTAGTCTGCCTTCAGAAACTCTGATGATGACTTCTAGAATGGATTTAAATGTGCAACCAGAACTGATCACCACCGTGAATGCCAACTTGTGGGATCTCTGTAGCTGCATAAGTGAGACATTGTCACGTGTGGGTCTCAACTCCAAGCACAAGCTCCAGAAAGTGCCAGTGCCAGACCTCAGCATTCACAATGACACCTTCACCATCGTAAGTATCGCCTTTCCTCATTTGTTCATATCCTGCCTGACCTGGTAGTAATTTTCTCTAAGTCTTCAAGGCCTTTCTCATCTTCCCAAAGTATGTTGACTGAAGTTCTGTTTTTACCTTTTACTTGTCTACTTTTCTTTATCTTCATTCTACTTACCACTGTGCCCCCTCTTCAGTCTTTTACGTGTGATTGCCCTTAGTTTTTCACCATTTTTAATTAGCCCCATTATATTGTTGATTGACAACCTCTGTTCTTCTCTCATTTTTACTTCACAGTAACATCTCCTTCTCCTCATCTCATTAGTAATAATACCACAAAGGGGCTAAGAGTGGATTCTGGACTCAAATTGCCTCCATGAGTTAGAACTCATGCATGTCATTTATTAGTTTTTTGAGTTTGGGCAAGTTATTTAACTCTTTGACTCAACTTCTTATCAATAAAATGGGGATTATTGTAGTTAACATTTCATTGGATTGTTGTGAAATTTAGATGAGTGAATATATGTAATATGTATATCACTGTCTGCTTACACATGAATGTTAGCTATCAATATTGCTATTATTCAGTCCCTCAGTTATATCCAGAACTCATCTTTGTCCCTGGCTTTGTATATATAGCACCCATTTTGTGTCCAGAGGTAAGTATTGAGAGCCACAGGAATTTGACATTGTCTCTAGAACAATGGGGAGAGGGGTGATATATAATTAAGTAAAAAGGGATATAGACCATTGGTGCTTTAACTCCTCAGAATTTAAGGACTGCAATGTGGTAGTAAGGGAAAGTTGGATAAGCTAAAAGTTTACCTGGGCTTTAAAGAGTGCCTTTGGGGCCAGCACATGGTATGGTGGTTAGGGTGCTAGACTCCCACATTGTGTGCCTTGGTTTGAGTCCCAGACTTGATGACTTGAAAATCATACTTGGCTCTGTGTGTGTGTGTGTGTGTGTGTGTGTGTGTGTGTGTGTGTGTGTGCGCCCAAATTCCCTAGAGAAGAATGGAGAAGAATTCCAACATTCCAACATGGCCATAACATGGCCATCCCTCCTGAGATGTGATTTCTCACTTCCCCTCTCACCATCTCTTTCTTTCTTTCTCCAGCAAATACGTGCACCCTATGGCGAAAACCAAAAACAAAAAAAACAAAAAAAAAAAAAAAAAAAAAAGAGAGAGAGAGAGAGAGTGCCTATCATTTGTTAAATAAAAAAATTTGGGAGAACAGCATAGCCAAGGGTGTCACCACAGGAATAATAATCAGGATTAGGTAGATCAGTATGGCTGCAAATAATTGGGTTGAGGAGTAATATAAAATATGATTATGAACACCTTGAGTATCAGCTACAGAGGTGTGAAAGTTACACAATGAGCTAGGGAGAGCCCTTGAAAGTTTTCAAGCCCTACTTCCTGTAAGATAACCCATTACTATTTGTGTGTGTTGTCCTTCAGATCTCTGTCTTTTGCATCTTTTTCTAATGAAATACTACTTTAATTTTACTCAGTAATTTATATTTCCTTTGGAATATGTCTAAGAGATCTTTCCATATCAACACATCTAGTTTCTAATTGAAGTTAGAAACCTTACTGCTTTTTCTTTTAAAGAGGATTTGCTTAGGGGTGCATGCACTCACCAGAAAGAGATAGAGACAATGAGAGGAAAAGTGAGAAATCAACTCCCCATGGGGATGCCACATTGCTGTCCTTTATCCTCCATTCTCCCGGGTCTTGGGCATACATGCCCATGTGTCCAGCATGATCTCCTCCTTCTCCTCCTCCTCCTCCTCCTTCTTTTTTTCAGAGAGAGATTTTTGCTGTAGGGTGCATGTGCTTGCAAGAGAGGCAGAGACAGAGGGACAGAAAGTGAGAAATCACCCCCCTTGGGGGATGGCCAGGCCACAATCCCTTCTCCTCCATTATCCTCTTGAGATCTTGAGCATGAATGCACACATGCCTGGCATGTATTTTAAGTCTCCGGGTTTGGGACGTAAACTGCTGTCAACTATGTGGGAGTCAAGTGAGGTTACTATTACGCCATTTGCTTGTCCCAACGTCCAGCATGGTTTTCAAGCCACTGGGTCCAGGACTTGAATCATAGTTGGCCATGTGGGAGTCCAGCAACGTAACCACTACACCATCTGCTGTCCTCAACTTTCTATATACTTATAATATTTAGCTTCAACAGAGGGTACTTAGCCAAAGCTTTGGAGTTACCTGGCATCGGGGTTTTCTTTGCTGATAATTGTAAAATTTTGCCCATTTTTGGTTGAATTACTAATATTTTTTTTATTGGTTTGTAGAGTAGGCAATTTAGACACATAATGATTTGGGAGTAAAATACTTTCATTCTAAGTAACTGGCATTATCTATCCAATAGGTTGGACAGATAATAATTTAGTTTCTGGGGTGATAGCTAGCTCATCATTTGTGACAGTGGCCTCACGTGATTTCTTTTTTTATTTACTTTTTTTGTAATCATTTTTTAATTTGACAAGAGAGAGACAGAAAGGCAAAGTGAGAAAGCAAGCCATCAGGCTTGGACTTAAATCATGGTTGATCATCTGGGAGTCCAGCACTTTAACCACTATGCCACCTGCCAGTCCCCCACATTGTTACTTTATGAATGATCTAAACTGGGAAGCTGAGAACTCTAGAAATTAGATAGGT
The DNA here is from genome assembly GCF_000334495.1 of Tupaia belangeri chinensis. Classification (NCBI taxonomy): domain Eukaryota; kingdom Metazoa; phylum Chordata; class Mammalia; order Scandentia; family Tupaiidae; genus Tupaia; species Tupaia belangeri. The sequence continues at coordinate 37,975 of NW_006205519.1, forward strand.
GGTATTATTTTCTGTATTTTACTGTCTCTCATTAGATTACCATGATTCTTTATTCTGTTCATTCTTTTCCTACCTATTCAAGAATATTAATTGTGTTTCTTCACAGAAATTTCCAAGGAAACTCTATTTCCTACATTGATAAAAATCATACCATTGGACTGAAAAATTGTGAGTATATTCTCATAGAAAACAAAATATTATATTTTAAGAGGCATTTTTGTCTAGAATTTTGAGTGCGTGCGTTCGTGTGTGTGTGTGTGTGTGTGTGTGTATTTTAAAGTCCTTTTTTGCAATTTATTTTATTATTGTTACTTTTCATCTTGATGAAAGAGAGAAAGCCTCAAGGTCCAGGACTTAAACCATGGTTGGCCATGTGGGAGTTCAGTTCCTTAACCACCATGCCAATTGCTGGCACCTTGAAGTCAATATTTGTAAGAAATAGTATTTCCCCCCTTTGTATCAACTCCCTTCATATTCCACATCAACCTTTATTGATTGCAGTTCTGTGATTATTTTTTTAAATTAAAATTGGTTTACCCTTTGAAAAGTAAGAGGCAATTTAAATTTATTTTCTATTATACAGTAATATATAATTATGTTCTTCATGTGTAAAAATTAAACAGGGCCAGCCAATGATAATGTGATCTCACATGGCCAACTGTGCAGGAAGGGTCCCAGACCCAGTACCTTGAAAATCACACTGAGCACATGTGCATGTATGCCCCAAATACCCAGGGAATGGAGAAGGGACTGCAGCATAGACAGAGTTTCTCTGTTTTTTTTTTTTTTTTTTACAGGGAGAGATTTCTGCTGTAGGGTGCGTGTATAGACAGATTCAGCCATCAAGTGAGAAATCACCCCCAGGGTGATGGCACGCTACAATCCCTTCTCTTCCATTCTCCTTTTGGGAGTTTGGGGATGCATGTACAAGCACCCAGTGTGAGTTTTACCAGCAAGTCCAGGACTAGAATTGCTGTCAAGTACAAGGGAGTCGAGTGACTTAACCATTATGCCATCTGCTGGTCCCCATTTTTTTAAAAAGAGACTTTTGCGGAATCAGCAGATGGTGTAATGTTTATGTCACTGGACTCCCATGTAGTTGACCATGGTTCAAGTCCCAGATCCGTGGCTCAAAACTCATGCCAGATGCGTGTGTGTGTGTACCCAAAATCCTAAGAGCAGAATGGAGGACAATGGATTTTGGCATGGCTTTCTCCCCAGGGGTGATTTTCACTTTCTATCTCTGTCTGTCTCTCCAGCAAGTACATGTGTCTTATAGGAAAAAAAAATCTCTCCCTTAAAATAAAAAAAGGTAGAATGGGGAACCAGCAGTTAGCATAATGGCTATGTCACTGGACTCCCATGTAGTCGACCGCGGTTCGCGTCCTGGACCTGATGGCTTAAAACTCACGCCGGGCGCGTGTGCATACGTGCCCAAGATCCTGAGAGGAGAATGGAGGAGAAGGGATTGCAGCGTGACCATCCTCCCTGGGGGGGTGATTTCTCGCTTTCTGTTTCTATGTCTCTCTCTGTCTGTCCGGTGAGCGCACGCGCCCTATAGCGAAAAACCTCTCAAAAAAAAAAAAAAAAGTAGAATGTAGGTATGATGAGTATTGTAATTTCAAAGTAGTGATGAGAATAAATATATTTTGTGGTAGCTACAAGAAAAATGTGGCATGAATATATCTATGATGCCTATTCCCTAATATTTTCCAAACAAATATTTTTGATTTGTTGCCTACATTTTTATAAAAATAGAGATGTAATTTTATTGATTTCCCAACCAAGTTTGGCCAAGTGATTTCAATTCATTCTTTGCACAGACCTTTGCTCTAAAAGGGTGATCCACAAATGGAAATTGCATACGCATTTTTTTAACTTGCTAGAGAGTGCATGTGATGTGCAGAGAGACAGATGGAAAGTAGGAAAGCACCCCTCAACGGGACATAGTCATTCCCCAATCCCTTCTCCTTTGTTTCTCTATTGTATTAGAATTTGGGGCACACATGCACATACAGCAGGTATGTTTTTCAAGTCACCAGAGCTGGGGTTTGCACCGTGTGGTCAGCCACGTGGGATATGGATCCCTTAATGATCTAGCCACTGGGCCCTGCATAGACACTTTTTTGTGTATTCAAAAAGTGCAGTTTTGGGAGGAAAGGTTCCATTGCATTTATGCTATTCTTAAAGGGTTATGTGGAGAAGAAAGACATTCATTTTTTAAAAATTTGGTAGAGGATGTGTGTGCTAAAGAGATAGGAGGCGTGTGTTTTTTGTTGTTGTTATCATTATTTTTTTTTTAGAGGTTTTTGCAATAGGGCACGTGCGCTCGCCAGAAAGACAGAAAGAGACAGAGCCACGGAAAGTGAGAAATCACCCCCCAGGGGGATGGCCATGCTATGATTCCTTCTTCTCCATTCTCCTCTCGGGATATTGGGCATGCACGCACACACGCCCGGTGTGAGTTAAAGCTACTGAGTCTGAGATTTGAACCACTGTCAACTACATGGGAGTTCAGCAACATAGCCATTACTCCAACTGCTGGTCCCTTGTTATCATTATTAATGAGAACACTTTTCATCTGTATAATCTTTTGTTCATTGTTTTCATGGGTGTACTGTCTGCTTACATCTGAGGATATTGGTTCTGCTACTCTAAAGTCCTCTTGTGCTTTCTCTGCTCATTCTGATTTGTTGGCTCTAAGCTCCTATGTTTATGTTTTTTGTTCTTAATGGAGTTGAATTTTTCATGTTGATTGGTCATTCCAGAGTGTAATTCATCCTCCTACTTGAAATTCTACTGCTTCTGCTTTCCAGCTCTGGGGGAAAGTGAAATGTGAGGCTAGGATTTGTGTTCCAGATGGATTCCCCTGAAAACAGGAAGGGGTGGCAGGTAGTTCCTGAGGGTTATGAGTATCACGTTTTAAGTTAAAAAATGATTAAAATGATTGAAATTAAAGGTTAGTTCCTTAGTCACACTAACCAGTCTAAATACTCAGTAGCTGTATGTAGCTAGTGCCTTCTTTATTGCCAATACAACACAGGCTGTGACTTGCACCGACCTCAGCTGTGTGCAATAAGATCCTGAATTTACAAACAGAATATTCACTGACAGAAGATAGAAAAGAATACATATAGTATAGTACCACTTGTATGAAATATGAGAAGTAGCAAAATGAAATTATGTCATTCACAGAGTAGGTCATTTAAAAATAAGGAAATTGCCATAAAGTTGAGACAGTGGTTCTCTCTAGGGGATGGGAGAGGGTTGTAATTAGAATAAAGTACCCTGGCTGGGGGCTACTAGAACGCTTACAGTGTTTTTTTCTTGACTTGAGAGTGCTACTTGAGTATTTACTTAATAATTATTAAACTGAACATTTATGCTCTGTGTAATTTATGCATATTATAGTTCTCAAAAAACTTTTGTGGAGAAAGAAAATCAAATGGCTTTACTTACAGCCTTGACATAGTTCCATGTGGGGTTTCCAGAATGAGGTTTGGGAAGAGAGGAGGAAGTGGCAGCTCTGCTGATCTTGGTATCACCCAGAGTTGGGTTTCAACTGGGACTTTGTGAGGGAGAGAGTAGGCATGAGATAGGTGATCCAGTGGGAAGAGTGGCAGGGGTTTGTGGGAGCAGAGGGCAGTAATGGACAGAGATGGACACAAGAAAGAGAATGTGAGAAAAAGTTTTAATTAGAAAGAGCAGATAGGATCAGCCCGAGGCATGTCCCTGTTAGAGTCCCAGCGGGGCTGCTCGGAAAGCACTCTGGGCTTGTATGTATGCATGCCCGAAACTCCCAGGAGAGAGAAACAGAGGAGAAGGAATTTCGACCCTACCCCATGGAGGATGCTTTCTCACTTTCCCACTCTCACTCTCTCTGGTGAGTGCATGTGCCCTCTGGAAATTTTAAAAAGAAGGGAGAGAGCAGCTAAGAAACCTAGAAAATGAAGTAAGAATCTGGATTTTCAGGTAGCACCACTAGGTTTCCTCCATACACGGGAGTTAGTCTTGTATTACAAATAATTGTGGTTAGATTGTATTTTGATCTAGAAATCACCTTTTCATTTTCTAGGTTTCTTAGTGACAATGAATTGACTGAATTACACAAGGATTCATTTGAAAGCCTGCTATCTGTCCAGTATTTGTAAGTTAGTTAATCATTTATTTATAAGTTTTTATTTACATTATCCATAAAATTGAATAATGTGTTCAAATTAGATTATCTCTAGAATTTCTTCCTGTAATAAAATTCTGTAATCACCCACGTTTGTACAGAATTTCGGCCCATCTCTAGCATTAAATACCTCCCATATATATCTTTTTTTATTATGTAGGCAAGATATAGATACAAAAGGATTTCACTTACAGAGGAAAAGTAGTATTAAGATCTGAGTAATTACTGACACCCATAGGAATTTGTTTTATAGGATTCATATATCATCTGCTTATATTTGTATTTAGTCTATGGCTCATGGGTCAAATCCAAATCACTTTTCATATAGCCTATACGTTAAGAATGGTTTTTATAGAGCCAGCAGGTGGTCTGGTGGTTGAGGTGCTGGACTGTCATGTGGCTGACTGCAGTTTGAGTCCTGGACCTGGCACAGCTTGATATTTATGTTGGGCGTGTGTGTGTGTGTGTATGTGTGTGTGTGTGTGTGTGTGCCCTAAATCTCAAGAGGATAATGGAGAAGGGGTTGTGGTATGGCTATCTTTCCCAGGAGGGAATACATACAAGCCCAGAGTGTTTTGCAAGCAGCCCCACTGGGACTCGGTTTCTATCTCTCTGTCTCTTCCGTGAGCACAAACATCCTAAAGAAAAAAATCTCTCTCTCAAAAAAGAGTATTTTTGCATTTTTAAAGGGCAGTAAAAGAATAATGAAGAACATGGGACAGAGACCATATTTTGTGTCCTGCAAAACTTAAAATATTTATTTTTTGGCCTTTATTTTTTTTCTTTTGAGAGGTTTTTGCTATAGGGTGCGTGCGCTTGCCAGGCAGACAGAGACAGAGAGATAGAAAGCGAGAAATCACTCCCCCAGAGGGGATGGCCAAGCTACAATACCTTCTCCTCCATTCTCCTCTCGGGATCTTGGGCACGCACACACACGTGCCCGGCATGAGTTTAAGCCACTGGGTCCAGGACTCGAACCACTGTCAGCTACGTGGGAGTCCAGCAACATAGCCATTATGCTAACTGCTGGTCCCATCTCGCTTTTATTTTTAAAAAGTTGAAAAGGTTGGTTTACCAGAAAAAGAAGTATTAACCTCAGATTGTTGTCTCAAGGAGGAAAAACATGGTCTATTTTTATTAATTTGAATGCCATTAACCCAGATTTTTTGGATAATTTAACATGAATGAAATGTTAAATAATTAACTAAGCAGATGAATTATATAAATAACATTATCAAGAATGTGGCTTAAACTCACACTGGGCACATGTACATGAGTGTCCAAGATCCCAAGAGGAGAAAAGAGGAGAAGGGATTGCAGCGTGGCCATCCCCCCTGAGGGGTGATTTCTTGCTTTCTGTCTCTCTGTCTCTCTCTGTCATTCTGGCAAGTGTGCGTGCCCTATAGCAAAAACCTCTCAAAAAAAAAAAAAAGAATATTAAGTTACCAATACAATAGACTTAATTGCAAGAGTTTAATATTCATTTTAAAAATTAATGTTTAAAATGATGGATAAGTGATATAAGTAGAAATGTTTACACTAAGGAAGCTATCAAAAATGAATGTTCTCACTCTTCACTACCTGCTAAGTAAAAGTCTCTCCAGCCTTCTTTCTTTTCTTTTAATTAAAAAATTATTTATTTTATTTATTCATTCATTTATTTTAATTTGATGGGAGAGAGAGAAAGTGAGAAAGCTAGCTGCCAGGTCCAAGACTCCAACTGTGGTCAAACATATGGGAGTGTCTAGCACCTTAACCACTATGCAACCTATTGGCCTTCTCTCCAGCCTTATTTCTTTCTTTTTTTTTGCTATAGGGCACGTGCACTCGCCAGACAGACAGAGAGAGACATAGAGACAGAAAGCGAGAAATCACCCCCCAGGGGGATGTTCATGCCGCAATCCCTTCTCCTCCATTCTCCTCTCAGGATCTTGGGCACGCACGCACACGCGCCCGATGTGAGATTTAAGCCACTGGGTCCGGGACACGAACCACGGTCGACTACGTGGGAATCCAGCGACATAGCCATTAACACTAACTGCTGGTTCCCTCCAGCCTTATTTCTAAGAAGTCAACCTTGTATTGTTTTTCGGTTAAAGTTAAGATAATACTATATTCTTTGCTGTGGAAACTTGATTCTTATCCTTCGTCCATGGGGTTTAAAAGTATGTATGTCATAAATCCATGTTAATCTAATTACTGATGTTCTTTAGTAAATAGGTTTTTTTTTTCCCAAATGTAAAAGGCTTAAGGGGAGTGAATATAAAGAGCCTCACACGACAGTAAAAACAGTCTTTCTTGGCCTTAAGGGAGTGACCACATTTGCAATGGTCTTTTGAGGCACTTCTGCCATCTGACCTGCCAAACCTTACAGACACAGTTTGGAGGAAAAGTTAAATAACTGCTCAATGGAGTGGGCACTTCATTAATTCTTCTGTTAAGTTATTAATTATTTCATGCTAGCATATGCATTCTCATTATTTTTTAAAATGCCAGTCAATGCATATGGCTATATATATATATATATATATATATAGAGAGAGAGA
>NW_006205519.1:46585-52372 GCF_000334495.1 Tupaia belangeri chinensis
GGATCCGCACGAGACCCACCCTTGATCTACCATGAAATGGAATCTACGATCCCTATTGGTGAAAACTAAACTTGTGGCCCTTCCCCCTTTGCTTACAGGTATCATATTTTCAATGGTACCCCTGGAAGATGACTGTATATAGCAGAGATAGTGTAATGGGAGAGGGGGAAAGGGCAGAGGGTCAAAGATAGGATAAAAAACATATATGTATGTATACATGGTATGAAAGTAGAAATGGAATATTATTGATGATAACATGCTTGATTAAGTCACTATGTAGTTTGTCCTAGATGGGAAACTACATTTAGAATGTTGTGATGATGCTCAGGGGATGAGTGTTAGGTAATATAATATTTAAAAAAAGTTGCAGGAGGAAAAAAAAAATGCACATTGATGAAGGCAGCGACCTGTATGGGCACAGCTGGGTATTACTTTATAGTATGTTCATTCTACTCACCGGGGTTTATGCCTAGGGTCAGACTAGGATACATGTGTAGGTTTGTGTCAGCTGTGCTAGCTAATGGATTTATTTAGACTAGTTAAGTTCATTAGCAGAACAATTGATTGGGGAGGGGAGGAAGGTATGGAGGGCAACCATGGATGCCAGGGATAAAGGGGGGGGAAGGTGGGACATAGCAGAGGGTGGGGGATGGGGAATCAGGGATGGCAAGACAAAGGGCAAGGTATGCAGGACGTAAGAATTGGAAAATTATTTGCTGAGAACATATATGTGGATATACTTGATTGAGACAATGCACAGTGTATTTTGGATGGAAAATTCATTTGTGTGTTGTGATGGTGTAAAGTGAATTAATAAATTAAAAAAAACAATGAAAATTAGCTAGATAACTTAAATAAAAAAAGAATATTCATATGTGAACTGTGTGCTGGGTGTTTGCTTTGCAACAGTATGAGTAGTTGACATGTAAATATTTTCTCAAAAATATTTAAAACCATACTGTCTCTGTTGTTATAGAATCACAAACAAAATTAAAACAAATATTTTGAATATTATCTTTAAAATTCAGTTCTTTGGAAATTTTGAAAATTGTTTAATTGTCAAGAACTATGGAGTATGAACAAAAATGTTTTGATATGTAAAGTAAATGTAGAAAAATGCAAATAAAAAAAGAAAAAAAAAGATCTGTAGTTGTATATTTTATTTATGAAGATCAAGAATGTGAGACTCTTAGGAGAGGGATAAGCAGGATTAGGGGCTCTTTAAAGCTCAAATACAAGTTCAGACAAAACTATGTAGTCATTATCAATTCTAAACTTTATTGTTATTTCTATTAATTAGATGTAATAGCTAATCAAGGCAATATTTTCCTTCTCTTTTTCTTCGAGATTTATCTTACAGTCGATTGAGAGACGTACATTTGAGTCACTATTGTTTTTGAACTTTAAGTTAACATTATAACTTTATTATACTTGAAATTTTTATAAAATTTAATTGTAAACCTCTAAAAATATTATTAAAATTTTACCAGCATGAAGTTACTAAAATTACATAGAAATCCTCTTCATCTCTAACAAAGATCAGTGTAAGAATTATTACACAGGTCAGAGTAAGTCATTATAGTCCAATGGTTCTCTGCTGGTGTGATTTGGTACCCAGGTGACATTTGGCAATGCCTGGAGACATGTTGGGTTGTCACACATGTTGGGTGTGCTACTGCACCTACTAGGCAGAGGCCAGGGATGCTGCTTAACAGCCTGCTATGTAGAAGACAGACTTGTACAACAAAGAGATACCGAGATCAAAATGTTGAGGTCCTGAAGCTTTGAAATTCTGTTTTTAAAGGAATAAAGATCATTCAACCCAAGTATTTATTGAGCATTCACTGTTTCAGATCTAATGTATCACATGTGTAAATATGCAAGTGGAAATTGTAAGCCTGTGTCTTCACGGTGAGATTTCTGGAGTGTACAGAGAAAGTAATTATATTTTATCATATATAAATTAGAATCACTGCCAAATGATAAATGTTCTAAAAAAATGATATTTCTACTTCTTTGGCTTATGTTTTTTTTTTGTTTTGTTTTTTTTTTTTAGAAATGTTGGTTGTAATTTAATCACAGAACTGAGCTTTGGAACACTTCAGGCCTGGTATGGGATACAGTTTTTATACAAGATGTAAGTGAAATCAATTTGAACACATGTAAAATTTATTTACGTGTAAAAACATTGTACAGTTATTGGTTAGCTGAGTGAAGCCCAGTCTGAATTCTGAAAGGGATTCCTTAAGAGTCATCCATTCTCCTTTTTCTTTTTCTTTCCGTTTTTTTTTTTTTTTTAAATGAAATGGTAATTTATTAAGTAAAAGTAAAAGTATACTCCTGAGAGGTAGGAGTGGGCCTGAGTGGACAGAGATAGCGTGGAATAAAAGGCCCATCCATTTTTTTAAAATGAGGAAACTAAAAAAGGAAGGTACAAAGAGGCTGAGGGACTGGAACTTGCACAGGACATGCTCTGCTTTCCTCAGTATTGCTTTGGGCCTGGGCCATAAAAGTCATCAAGCAAGTAGCACTCAAATCGCATTATTGTGGCAGCCCAAGTGATATGTGAGTGGTTTTTTTTTTTTTTTTAATCTCTTTAAAGTTTTTTTTTAAATTTAATTTTGTTTATTATTGTTATTATTATTTTAATTTGCTATGGGGTGCTCATGACAGAGAGAGAGAGAGAGACTGAGAAAGCAAGCTGCTGGGTCTGAGACTCAAACTGCAGTTGGCAATGTAGAGTCCAGCCCCTTAACCACCATGCCACCTGCTGACCCTGGACAGTGCTTTATTAACAGTAATGTCTTCTAATCCATGAACTCAGAATATCTTACCATTTATTTAGATATTTTATTTCTTTCAATACTGTTTTGTAGTTTTCAGTGTAAAGTCTTCTATCTATTTGATTAAATTTATGTCTAAGTATTTCATTCTTTTCCACACTATTATAAAAGGAGTTGTTTAATGTAATTTTGGGTTATTAATTGCTAGGGTATAGAGGTTTGTGTGTTAAATTTTCTGTGTTGATCTTTTCTGTCCTATAGTGCAGCTGAACTGATTTATTAGCACTAACAGTATTTTCTTTGTATGGATTCTTTGTAATTTTCTACATGTATGATCATGTCATATGCAAGTATAAGAGTTTTACTTCTCTCTTTGCAATATGGATTTTCTTTTTCTAATTGTTCTCACTAGAATACCCAGTACAATATTTAAAAGAAGTGGGAAGCTGGTTCTGTGGCCTGCTTGTGAAGGCAGCTGGATCCCATGACTGGCTATGCAGTTTGAGTCCCAGCATGAGAAAAATTTCTTTCTCACTGTCTTTGTCTGTCTTTCTCTCTGGCAAGCATACATGGCCTATGGCAAAAACCTCTTTTTAAAAATCAATCACTGGGACCAGCAGTTGGCATAATGGCTATGTTGCTGGACTCCATGGAGTCGACTGCGGTTTGAGTCCTGGACCCAGTGGCTTAAACTTACTCTGGGCACACGTGTGTGCATGCCCAAGATCCAGAGAGGAGAATGGAGGAGAAGGGATTGTAGCGTGGCCATCCTCCCTGGGGGGTGATTTCTCGCTTTCTGTCTTTGTCTCTTTCTGTCTTTTTGGTGAGCGCATGCACCCTATAGCAAAAACCTCTCATATATATATCAGTCATTTAATCTCCCACTGTCATTTAGACTTGAGACTTTTTGACATTTAGCAACTTTTAGGAGCTGGAGGGAGCAAAGTCCATGTTTTTAATTTATGTATTTATTTATTTATATATTTGCTATAAGGCATGTGTGTTCTCTGGAGAGACAGAGACAGAAAGTGAGAAATCACCCCTCAGGGTGGATGGCCATTCTGCAGTCCCCTCTCTTCCATTCTTCCAGGACCTTAGGCATGCATGCACATATATCCAGCGTGAGTTTTCAAGCCACTAGGTCCAGGACTGGAACTATGTGAAAGTCCAGCGACGTAACCCCTTCACCATCTGCTGGCCCCCCAGTTTATGTGCCATTTACTGCTCTCCTGAAGAGGTAAAGCATGTAAAAAGGAATCCATTTGGACATAAAAATGAGAACTGCATAATTTTCAAACAAGCTCATGAAGGATTTTTTTTTTTTTAAACTTCTGACAGGTTTAAACACAAAAACTGCAAATGGGGAAGAGTTTCTCAAACAGCATTTATTGTTTTCAGGCCTGCAAGTGTAAGAAAACACTTTCTCTGTGACCTCCCCAGCTCAGTTTGGTCACGTTTGACACAAATGACTGTATTTGGATTCTGTAAAACTTTCAGAAAACTTTTTTCCTCTTAATCAAGATACTTTTCTGTAAGGATTATTGATCAATCATCTTATGTGGCTTTAATTGTCCCTTGATGCCAGGATGGACTTATCCTAGTGGTTGGTCTTGCCATCCCACATCAGAGGGACTTGATTGACAACTAGGTCAAAAACCCACTTCTGCCACATTTGAGCAACAAAGCAGGCCTAGAGGGAGTGCCTGCCGTTCAGGCCAGATCTGCCTGAAATCATTTATCTTAAAGCCTTCAAGAGCACTTGTTACAGTCTTTTTCACATGATGCAATTTTGAACTGTGGATGACAAAAACTTAAAATGGTCATAATTAATAACTCGATGACTATTCATTATCATAATGATGTAACTGACAAAGTGAATGCACGTATTTCTATTGCATACGGCATTTAAAGATAACCAGAATGTATGATTGACAACATCACATCTGTACTATTAGGACTATTTATAATAATCTCAAGAACATTTATGTCACCAACATATTCATGTAAATATAATCTTAAAGGATATTTACCATGACTTTATATAAGTTAAAATATTACATAACCTTAATCAATTTACATTTCTTTTAAATAAGAGGTATGTCTTTTGAGATTTTACAGGGTCCCAACTAGAAAATCCCAATTAAATCAGTAATACTTAGTTTAGAATTTGACCCCAAGACGGGACCAGCAGTTAGCGTAATGGCTATGTCGCTGGACTCCCACGTAGTCAACCACGGTTCACGTCCCGGACCCGGTGGCTTAAAAACTCATGCTGGGCGCGTGTGCGTGCGTGCCCAAGATCCCAAGAGGAGAATGGAGGAGAAGGGATTGCGGCGTGACCATCCCCCCTGGGGGGTGATTTCTCGCTTTCTGTCTCTATGTCTCTCTCTGTCTGTCTGGCGAGCGCACGTGCCCTATAGTGAAAACCTCTCAAAAAAAAAAAAAAAAGAATTTGACCCCAAGAAAGCTTATCAAAAATATAAAACCTAGGGCCAGCAGTGGCGTGGTGGTTAAGGCACTGGGCACTCCCATTTGGTCGACCACTGTTTGAGTTCCAGACCTGGTGGCTTACTTTCTCACTTTCCTTTTCTCTGTGTGTCTGTCGTTCTCTGGTCAAATTAAAATTAATGAATGAATAAATACAATTAAATAATTCTTTTAAAAAATATAAATCATCCTCTCAATACATAATCACAGGTTATTTAGGTATAATTTTTATTTTTAAATGAAAATAATAAGCACACAAATCTCATTTCATAGGCAACTTACCAAAATGTGAAGAAAACCCTCTTGTAGTGTGATTGTTTTATGATTGCTCTTTTCTAAGAGTAGATCAATACCTTCAGAAAACCATGTTTTAACACAAAGGGGAAGAATAATTCTTTGTTTAGCTTTTAGAAAAGCTTAAGACCCTCTCTTTTTTTTTTTCAAGTTCTAGCCAACTTGCCATATACAAAATACCTTTCATAAAATTATCCTTATCGGGCGGTGGAAGCCGGGGGGC
>NW_006205519.1:55505-64550 GCF_000334495.1 Tupaia belangeri chinensis
GCAGGAAAGCTTAAGACCCTCTTTTTAAGTTCTAGCCAACTTGCCATATACAAAATACCTTTCATAAAATTATCCTTAATCAATCTTTGAAATACTTTTCAGACTCTTTCAAATGTAACTCGGCTTCAACGACATGCTTTAGACTTTCAGTATGTATCCCTTCCCATCTTTCCATTCTGAAATAATCCAGCCATTTTACTTTAGGGCAAAAATTTTACCACACAATTTTTTTTTTAATTAATTCATTTATTTTACATCCTTTCACTGAACATCATCACAGCATATAAAGTGCAATTTCCCATCCAGAACACACTGTAAAATGGCTTAATCATACATGTTATCATATATATGTATATGTATATATGATAACATGTATCATATATGTATATATACATGTGTGTGTGTGTGTATATATATAGCCCCTATTTCTTACCCTCTGCCATTTTCCACCCTCCTCTCACATTGTCTCTGAAAATTCTTTTTTTTTTACTAAAATTATTTTTCCTTTTTAACTTTTCTTACCAAAATATGTACCTTTACCTTTTTACTTTCTTTTCACATCTTTTCTTTTATTCTTACTGTTTCCTTCCTTGCTTTCTTGTAAGTTTACTTTTGGAAATAACCTGTACCTTTACCTTTTTACTTTCTTTTCACATCTTTTCTTTTATTCTTACTGTTTCCTTCCTTGCTTTCTTGTAAGTTTACTTTTGGAAATAACCTTGAATAACCTCTAATTTAGACCAAATATTATTATTATCATTATTATTATTATTTGTTGTTTTTTAGCAGAGAGAGACAAAGAAAGAGAGAAAGGGAAAGTGAGACAATAAGCCACTGGGTCCAGGACTCGAACCATAGTCTGCTATGTGGGAGTGCAGCGCCTTAATATGCCACCTGCTGACCCAGCAAATGCACTCTTTAAAAATACTTAGGTACCTATAAAGAAGTCTGTCCCACAAGCAATTAAAAAAAAAAAAAAACACAACCCACATGGGAGTCCAGTAACTTAGCCATCATGCCAACTGGTAGTCCCTGTTGTTATTATTTTTAAAGAAAATATTTTTATGTCTTGCTTTTAATTTATCTTACCAAAAACACACCTTAAATTTCTTTTAACTTTACAAATAGAATTACCTATGATATTCATATATTAACCACAATTTTAAACTTCTGGTAACCTTAATTCTCAGAAGGAAGAAATTTGAATTGTCACATACCAACAGCTTATGAATGTGTATTTGATCATTTTTAAAAAGATGCTTTTTTTAGGGGCCAGCAGCAGGTGACGACGTGGTGGTTCAAGGTGCTGGATTCCCACATTATCGACTGCGGTTCTAGTCCCAGACCTTGTAGCTTGCTTTCTTCTTTTCCCTTTTTCTCTCTCTCTCTCATCAAATTAAAAAATAATAATAATAACAAATGGAATTAAATGAAATAATTCTTTAAAAAATCTTTTTTTTATAAAACAACTTTTAAAATATGGATCAGAGTAATCTTATTAACCAATCCTGTATCTTTTATTCCTATAAAATGCATAAAGTCACAAGTAGAGCAATTTAGGGAACCAGCAGTTAGCGTAATGGCTATGTCGCTGGACTCCCACGTAGTCGACTGCGGTTCGTGTCCCGGACCCGGTGGCTTAAAACTCACGCTGGGCACGTGTGCGTGCGTGCCCAAGATCCCAAGAGGAGAATGGAGGAGAAGGGATTGCGGCGTGACCATCCCCCCTGGGGGGTGATTTCTCGCTTTCTGTCTCTATGTCTCTCTCTGTCTGTCTGGCGAGCGCACGCGCCCTACAGTGAAAATCTCTCAAAAAAAAAAAGTAGAGCAATTTAAAATTTATGTTAATCAGAATAGTTTTACTTAAAAAATATTCAAACATTTTACAAATACTTGTTACTTACACATGACATAACTTTAAAGATCCTTGATCCTCTCCACGCCCGCCTCAAGCTTGAGCTGCTCCACCAGGCGCTACAGGGTGCTCATAGTGGCCCCGGAAGACATAGTGTCGGCGGCGCTGGGCTCCCAGGGCTCCCTGGCCTAATATATTTTCTTAGTAACTATTCTCATAGCATGTTGGATAGTCTATTTGAAGTTTGTGATAACTAGGAAGTCTGTTTTTAGTAAGGTAACAACATTAAGACAAATGTGCTTCTGGTCAGTAGAACCCTAGGCAAAAGCATATGCTGAACGTTGTGAAGATACCTTCATTTTTATTTCACCTACATATTTGAAACTGGCTTATTTATCAAAGGCTTACCTAAGTCACGTGAGTTTCAAAAGCATTTGGGTTAATTAGTTTGCGCACTCTTATTTATAAGCCAAGTTGAACATACTTTGTTAAGGACTTTTTCATAAACACGTAACATTTTATTAATACATGTACTCATGTGCACTCACACAAGCACATAGAAGAGGATATTTAACATGTCATGCACAATGGAAAAGCTATTTTTAAAAAATCCCTGCACCAGGGGCCAGCAGGTGGCATGATGTTACTGAACTTCCACGTAGTCAACCACAATTCGAGTCCCAGACCGGTACACTTAAAACTCATGCCAGGTACATGTGCATATGTGGCCAAAATCCCCAGAGGAGAATGGAGAAGAGATTGCAGCATGGCTATATCTCTAGGGGGTGATTTCTCACTTTCTGTCTCTCTGGTAAGAGTATGCACCATATAGCAAAAAAATAAATCTCTCTTAAAAAAAAAAATAAAGAAAAGTATGCACCATATAGCAAAAAATCTCTCTTAAAAAAAAAAAAGAAATCCCTGCACCAAAATGAACTCACATTTAATTATGTGTTTCTGTAAACCCCTTAAAACACTTCCATACACACAAACACACACAAAAAAAGACCTTACAACTTTATAGCAATTTGGTTTCTCAAAAACTTTTTTTTCCTTTTTTTTGGAGAAGGTTTTGCTATAGGGCACATGTGCTTGCCAGAAAGACAGAGAGACAGAAAGCGAGAAATCACCCCCCAAGAGGGATGGCCATGCTGTAATCCCTTCTCCTCCATTCTCCTCCTGGGATCTTGGGCACGCACGCACACGCGCCCAGCATGAGTTTAAGCCACTGGGTCTGGGACTCGAACCACAGTCGACTACATGGGAGTGCAGTGACATAACTATTACACTCATGTCTGGTTCCTTCAAAAACCTTTTTAATTTTTTTTTTCTATTTCTGTTTTAAATGAGTTAACTCTGAAATGTTTACAATTTAGGCAGAACTGGCTGAACCTGAGTAAGAAAAAAATAAGTTTCCAAACAGTCTTGAATCTTTCTCTCATAAAACTACAAGTGAACATAAGAAAAAGAAATAAATAAAAATAAAACCCCACCAGGTTCCAAATAGGCAAAAAGAAGCAAAGAAGCTCATGAATTTACCAGAAAAATCATGAATATGTCACTGGATTATAGTTATAAATTGATCAGTCTACCAATATTTGTCTCAGAGGACCTTGAGAAGGGAATAGGAAAAGAAGAAAAGATGGAATTGTCTAGACAGGGGCAGTGAGAGAGGGAGTTTCCGGTGCCTTCTTAATTTTAGAAGTAGCTTCTATTACTATTTTTTAAATTCTGAGACATTTTTCATATGTATATTTTTTACCTTCCTGAAGGGAAGTGAGTTTATCGTTTCCTCTTTATTCTTTAGAAATTTTTGCTATAGCGCATGTGCACTCACTGGAGAGACAGAGAGAGACAGAAAGCAAGAACTCACTCCCTGGGGAAATAGCCACACTGAAATCCCTTCTCCTCCCTTCTCCTCTGAAGATTTGAGGCATACATGCACATGAGCTTGGTGTGAGTTTTAAGCTGCCAGATCTGAGACTTGAACTATGTTCGACTATGTGGGAGTCTAGCAACGTAGCCATTACACCAGCTGCTGGTCCCAGATGGCTTTAAATCTGCTGCTTTAGATGGCATTAAATCCTAAGTATAGTAGGAATTCCATTTTCTTAATACAAGATCCTAATTTTTTTGAGAGAGAGAGAGATTTATGCTATACGTTGTGCGTGCTTACTGGAGAGACAGAGACAGAAAGCAAGAAATCACCTCCTTGGGGGATGACCATGCTGCAATCCTTCTCCATTATCCTCTCAGGACCTTAGGCATGCACGCACACATGACTGGCGTGAGTTTTAAGCCACCTGGCGTGAGTTTTAAACCTGCAGGTCTGAGACTTGGACCAGGTTGGCTATGTGGGAGTTTAGCAACATGACCATTATGCTATCTGCTGGTCCTGATCCTAATCTTTTTTTCTAACTTAGGGTACAGAAAAACTAAAGCAATTTTTTAAAAGGTTTTTGCCTTAGAGGGCATGCATTCACAGAGAGAGAACGTGAGAAATTGCCCCCTGGGGGAGGGGGGAATGGTCATACCACAGTCCCTTCTCCATTCTCCTAGGATTTTGGGTGCCCACACACACATGCCTAATGTGATTTTTCAAGCCTCCAGGTCTGGGACTCAAACTGTGGTTGTTATGTGGAAGTTCAGTGCCTTAAACGCTTGCCATCTGCTGACCCCTAAGAAAAAACATTTTTAAGGTTTTTTACTATAGGTTGTCTACACTCGCTGAAGAGATAGTAAGAGGGAAAGTGAGAAATCACTCCCCAGGGGGATGGAACACGGCAATTCCTTCTCCATTCTCCTGGGATTTGGGGCATGCGCATGTACCCAGTGTGAGTTTTAAGCTGCTGGGTCCAAACCATGGTTGGCCATGTGGGAGTCAAGCACCTTCACCACTACACCACCTCCTGGCACCTAAAAAATTTTTTAAAGATTAAAATGTATAAAGATAGAAAAGTTCTCCAAGAGAAATTTCAAACTTAGGTCACTTTTTTTTTTTTTTTTTTGGAGAGGTTTTTTGCTATAGGGCGCGTGCGCTCGCCAGACAGACAGAGAGAGACATAGAGACAGAAAGCGAGAAATCACCCCCCAGGGGGGATGGTCACGCCGCAATCCCTTCTCCTCCATTCTCCGGGATCTTGGGCACGCACGCACACGTGCCCGGCGTGAGTTTTAAGCCACCGGGTCCAGGACGCGAACCGCAGTCGACTACGTGGGAGTCCAGCGACATAGCCATTATGCTAACTGCTGGTTCCCCAAACTTAGGTCACCTTTTGTAATGGGTTTTTAATCACACAAGTATGTACAAGTTAGGATACCAGGATTATTACGCACAAAGCTAGCTTAGGGTGTCAGAGGGGATTATTTTCTTATCATTTAACTTTAGATGTCTTATTTCCCATGTTTATTCACATCAAGCCAATTAAAGTAACTTAAAAAAGCAGAGGAGAAAGGCCCTTTAGAATAAATACACTTGCTCCAGGGGTCAGCAAGTGGTATGGTGGTTAAGGTGCTGGATTTTCACATGGCCAACTGCAGTTCAAGTCCCAGACTGGCAGCTTGAAAACCATGGCAGGTGTATGTGCATGCGTTCCCAAAGTCCCAGCAGGAGAATAGAGAAGAAGGGACTTCGGTGTGGCCATTACCCTTGGGAGGTGATTTCTCACTTCCTCTCTCTCTGTGTCTCTCCCGCAAGCACAGGTGCCCTATAGCACAAACCTTAAAACCCTCCTCAAATATTAGGTTTCTCTAATTCAACTAAGCTTCACCGAAAGGGACCAAACAGCATAGAATAGACCAGATCATTTACCAAGGTTTTGAGAGGTCTGAGACCAGAGAACTTCTCTAATCTTCCTTGAAGAGAAGCTCAAAGTCAGGGCAGGAGACAGAGAGACCACCACACTGATACCTGTCAACAGATTCTGATGACTCGCTAAATGAGCTCTGGTTCCTCTCTTAGTCCCTTTGCAGTTGCCAGTAGAAACGTGTCAGTGGAAATTACCAAGCTCTGGTTATAAAAATATACAAGTTTCTGGGATGGCGGGTGGAGTGGTGGTTAAGGGCACTGGAATCTGACATGGCCAACTGCGGTTCAAGTCCTGGTCCTGGTGGTTTTCTTTCTCACTTTCCCTCTCTCTCTTGTTCTCTCTTGCTCTGTTTCTCTTTGGTCAAATATAAATAACAAATAAAGTAACTCTTTATAAAAATATACAAGTGTCTTTTGCATATTCAGATATAGTGAGTGGTTTTTTTGTACTCGCTTCTGAGAGCAGGAGACAGAATTGCAAATCAGCATAAGGAATCTTAACATTGGCCTGGTCTAAAAAGATGAGACATCTGGAAGGGGGAACTTGTAAATTATAGGAAGGTTTAGAAATTTTTACATTGGTATTAGGTTGTTGGGAAAGTTTCTTTCTTTTTTTTTTTTTTTTTAAGAATCATTAGTTTAATTTTATTTATTATTATTATTATTAACTTTGGCCAGAAAGAGAGAGGGGGAAGGTGAGAAAGCAAGCTGCCAGGTCTGGGACTCAAACAGTGGTCAGTCATGTGGGAGTCTAGCGCTTTAACCACCACACCACCTGCTGTGCCCGTAATGTATTTGTCTATGTTTTTTTTGTGTGCAAAAATTTGTCATGACTTAACTGACAACCCAATAATTGGTTAAAAGCACAGATCTTTGTTTTTAAAAGACTTGAGTCAGCAAAAAGAATGCCAGTGTTTAACGGAGAAAAGCCTTTACTCTGTGTCTGATAATACTATGCCAGGGACAGGATGTAGCGAGTACCCCACCATCACTGGACCCAAGTGATCTGTTATAGCAGAATTAAGGAGTGCATATGTGACTCCCCCACCCCGCCCAACCCCCTTGGCAAGTATCTTAGAACAGGAAAAGTAGTCAGAATTCTGTCCTCAGGTACGTGAGCTGGTTTCTGCCAAGCAAATGTCAAAATGTTCTCTCTCTCTGTGAAGCTTTTTGTCCATTGTATCTGGCAGAATTTCAGTTCCTAGGGAGTAGACAGTTGCTCCTTGGTTCTAATATGAGGTATCTATTGTTGGATAGAGTGCAAAGGCTCTACCCCACATTTGAACTTACTTTGACCCCCATTAATGCCTTACTGTTTAATCATATGACGACTGAACATTTTTGCTTCCACATTTTTAATTTCCTATGTCCTTACTCCTTAGTTCCAATCTCTAAAATCATAGTTTTTTGAACCAAATAGTGCTACTTTAAAGTATAAGGCCCAGCTCTGTGTGCTGCTAAGATGCTGTGCTCTACCTGCTCGGACCGTGCAGGAGGCCTGGGTTTGCTTCCTGGTCAAACCTAAAGGCCAAGTGTGGTGTGTGCCTGTAGTTTCCACTGGGTCACCGAAGCAGTCCTGCCAACAAACAAGCAAAAGCACTGAAGTGTGAGATGGTGTTTCACGAAAAGTACTCTTATTTTCTCCAAAAAGAACCTTAGAAATCAACAGAAAAAGGGACCAACAGGTGGTGTAGTGTTTTTTTTTCCTGGACCCCAGCTTGGCCAACTGCGCTTTGAGTCTGGACCAGGTGGCTTGAAACTCCTGCCAGGCATGTGTGTGTGTATGCCCAGGATTCTGAAAGGAGAATAGAGAAGGTATTGCAGCATGGTCACCCCCCCAGGGGGATGGTTTCTCACTTTCCTCTCACTGTGTCTCTAATGGCATGTGCCTTAAGGCATAAAACTTTGAAAGGAAGGAAGGAAGGAAAGAAGGAAAAAAAGGAAGGAAAGAAGGAAGGAAGGAAGGAAGGAAGGAAGGAAGGAAGAAAGGGAGAGAGAAAGAAAAAGAGAGAGAGAGAGAGAGAGAGAAAGAAAGATCAACAGAAATGACTCATTGATGACGTAATGGTTACATCGCAGGACTTCCACTTAGTGGACCATAGTTTGAGTTTCAGACTCAGCAGCTTAAATTCACGCTGGGCTCATTCGCCTTGTGCCCCAAATTCCAAGGTCAGAATGGAGGAGAAGGGATGTGGTGAGGCGATCTCCCTGGCGGGATGATTTCTCATTTTCTGTCTCTCTGGCAAGCATACATGCCCTATAGCAAAAATCTCTTTCTAATAATAATAATTAAAAAGACAATTCTGAGTTAATCCTTCTTAACTTTATTTCAGAAATTGGTAAAATAGCTGTGGAGTACAGACCCAATGAAGAGACCCCAGATACAAGAAGCGAAGAACTACATGATTTAATTCAAGTATGTGACAAGCGAAGCTCGAGGGTCATATAGCCAGTATAGTCTTAATTCAAAACAACCAGCAGGATTTGGAAGACTTTGACATATATCATTGTTAGGAAAATGTGACGTTCTGAAATCATTTTTGAGCTCATGGGATTTCTGGGCCTTTCCCTGAAATTCTGGCCCTTAACTCTGACTCCATATTTGAAGCTTAGAGAGCAAAACTGAGGACTATCGGAGAACTAACCACACAGTGGTAGGGTGGGCACAGGAAGGGAGAGTCTTTCCCTCCAGGGTTTGAGGATGCTGAACTACTTGAATACAGGCCTTTGTAGAACTCCCCTCACACAAGACCCCAGGAATTTGGGAACAAAGCAGTTAGTCCTTAAGTGTGGTTATGCCACAGCTTTTGAAAGTAATTATGCCTTTCAAATACAGTGTGCTACTTAGATCTCATCATCCCCTATAAACTTAGTGTGGAATATTTTGATGAAGAATCTTTCTGTAAATCAATTATATGAAAGCCTTTTGTTAAGGATTATGTTTCCAAGGTAATTTTTAAAAGAAAATAGTAAAGATTTACTAAGTATAGGATTTTTTTATTTTTTTCAAAAAAAGGAGCATAAAAAAGGTGTTTCTCAGTGGGAATTATCTTGGGGCTAGATTTTTTTTTTTGAGGTAATAAACATGTTTTTTTTAAGGTTTTTTTTTTTTATTATTTTACTTTGTACATTCAATCACATTATTTAGCTTACAAAGTGAATATTTCAATATGTGAACAGTTCTCCCTAGTCCAGGTGATTAAACTGTAAAATAGCTTCAACAGATAATATCACATTTCTTTGTCCCATTAATGCTTTCCTCCGTATTTTTCTTCTAAATGTCCTTCCTCAGGCCCTCCTCTTCCCCACACACTACTCTGGTATTTACACCCATTTACTATGTTTATATAGCCTTTAGTCAATCAGTTTCAGTCATAGAGTG
>NW_006205519.1:65097-69896 GCF_000334495.1 Tupaia belangeri chinensis
CTTACAATGAGGGATGTTGAGCATTTTTTCATATGCCTTATAGCTATTTGTATGTCATCCTTAGTGCTTTTTTCAACTCATTCTCCCATCTTTTAATAGGGTTGATCATATTTTTTCCAAATACCTTCTTGAGTTCCTAGTGTATTCTGGTTATCAGCCCCTTATATGATGCATAATTTACAAAAATATTTTCCCATACTGAAGGCTGTCAATTCACACTAATTACTGTGTCTTTTGCATACAGAAACTTCTCAGTCTGATGTAATCCTACTTGTTTATTTTGGGAATTATCGACTGTGCTTTGGGGGTCTTATTTAAGAAGTCTTTTCCTACCCCAATGTCTCCTAGAGTTTCCCCAAGATTTTCTACCAGTAGTTTTATAGTTTGAGGTCTTACATTCAGATCTTTGATTCATTTTGAGTTGATTTTTGTTAACGATGAAAGATGGGGGTTCAGTTTCATTTTTTTGCAGGTGGATACTCAGTTTTTCCAGCACCATTTACTAAAGAGGTTTTCCTTTTCCCAATGGATTGACTGGTATCCTTTGTCAAAAATCAGTTGGCTGTAACTGTATGTTTGGGATTTTATTTCTAGAGACTCTATTCTGTTTCATTGGTCCACATGTCTGTTTCTGTGCCAGTACCATGCTGTTTTGATTACCACAGCTTTGTAGTATATTTTTGCGTCAGGGAGTGAGATGCCGCCCACTCCACTCTTCTTGTGCAGAGTTGCTTTGGAAATATGGGGTATTTTATGATTCCAGACAAATTTTATGATTGTCTTTTTTAGATCTGTGAAGAATGTGTCTGGTACTTTGATTGTCATTGCATTAAATACGTAGATTAATTTGGGTAGAATTGCCATTTTGATTATATTAATTCTTCCAATCTAGGAACACGGGATGACCTTCCACTTTTTTTGTGTCATTTTTAATTTATTTTTTAGCTTCTCATAGTTTTCCTTGTGGAGGTCTTTAACTTCTTGGTTAGATTTATTCCTAAGTATCTTATACTTTTTGTGGCTATGGTAAATGGATTAATTTTTTTGCAGTTCTATCTCAGTCTGCCTGTTGTTCATATATAGAAATGCTATAGATTTCTGAATATTGATTGTGTATCCGGCAACATTACTGTATTCATGTACTACTTCCAGACATTTCTTCATGGAAACCATTAGGTCTTTTATGTATACAATTATGTCATCTGCGAATAGAGAGAGTTTATCCTTTTTTATTTGAATGGCATGTATTTTTTCCTCTTTTATGATTGCGTTGTTGAGGACTTCCAGTACTATATTAAAAAGGAGTGGAGAAAGTGGACGTCCTGGTCTTGTACCCATTTCTAGTGGGAAAGCTTTCAGCTTTTCTCCATTCAGGATGATGTTCGCTAAGGATTTTTCATAGATAGCTTTTATTGTGTCAAGAAATGACCCTTCTATGCCAATTATTCTGAGAGTCTTGATCATGAAGATATGTTGTATCTTGTCAAATGCTTTTTCTGCATTAATTGATATGACCATATGGTTTTTATCTTTATTCCTGTTAATATGGTGCATTATATGTATGGTTTTGCGTATGTTGAACCAGCATTGCATTCGTGGAATAAAGCCTACCTGATCATGTTGTATAATCTTTTTTATAAGTTGTTGAATGCGATTTGCTAGTATCTTGTTGAGAATCTTTGCGTCTATATTCATCAGAGATATTGGTGCATAGTTTTCCTTATTTGTCCTGTCCTCATCTGTTTTAAGGATAAGGGTGATAGAGGCTTCATAGAATGAATTAGGGAGAGATTCACCCTTTTGGATCTTTAGAAATAACTTGAGCAGAATAGGGGTTAACTCTTCTTTGAAAGTTTTATAGAATAGAATTCATAGGTGAAGCTATCAGGGCCAGGGCTTTTCTTTGTTGGGAGGATGTTTTTTATTACTGTTTCAATCTCCTGGCTTGTTATGGGCCTGTTCAGACTTTCTATATCCTCCTTGCTCAATCTTGGTAGATTATACGTGTCCAGGAATTTGTCTATCTCATCCAGATTGTCTTGTTTCTTGGCATATAGTTGTTCTTAGTATCTTCTAATGATGTTTTGTACTTCTACTATGTTGTTATATTGCTGGTTCATTGCAGATTTGACTCATCTGGTTCCTTTCTCTCTATTTCTTAATAAGTCTCGTTAATGGTGTTTCGATTTTGTTTATGTTTTCAAAGAACCAGCTTTTACTTTTATTTATTTTCTGTATAGTTAGCTTATTTTCTATTTCATTTATTTCTGATTGTATCTTTATTATTTCCTTTTTCATGGAGTTTTTTGTATTTTTTTGTTTTTGCTTTTCCAATTCTCTAAGGCATGATGTTAGGTGATTCATTTGCCTTGTTTCTGTCTTCATCTTATGTGCACTAATTGCTATGAACTTCCCTATTTACTATGAACTTCCCTCTTATGAATGCTTTTGCAGTGTCCCAAAGATTATGAAACTCATTTACTCATTGTCATTGGCTTACATGAATCTTTGATTTCAGTCTTAAATTTTTCAGTAGTTGTGAAGTCATTCAGGAGTAGGTTATTTAGTTTCCATGTATGTGTGTGTTTTTGAGGATTTTTCTTGAAATTAATATAAAGTTTAATTCCATCATGGTCAGAGAAGATACTGGATATAGTTTTTATGCCTTTGAATCTGTAAAGGCTTGCTTTGTGCCTTATCATGTAGTCAATCTTAGAAAAGGTTCCATGTGGGGGGGGGTGAGAAAAAAGTGTATCTCGTGGTTTTTGGAAGGAAAGTTCTATAGATTTCTGTTAAGTCCATTTGGTTTATGGTATTATTTAGATCCCTTATCTCTTTATCTATTTTTTTTTTTGTCTAGATGATCTGTCCAGAGGGGATAGTGCAGTATTGAGTTCTCCAACAATTAGTGTATTGCAGTCGATCTCCTCCTTTAGATCTAACAGTCTTTCCTTCATATATTTAGGTGCTCCTGTGTTAGGCACATACATATTTATAAGCGTTATATCTTCTTGATCTATTGATTCTTTTACTACAATATAGTGCCCTTGTTTGTCTCTTTGAACAGTTTTGTTTTAAAGCCTATTTTGTCAGAAATTAGTATCCCAACTCCAGCTCCTTTTTTGGTTCCCATTTGCATGGAAAATCTTTTTCCAACCCTTCACTTTCAGTCTATGTGTGTCTTTATTTATGAAGTGGGTTTCCTGTAGGCAACAGATAGAGGGTGTCTGTTTTGTTGTTGTTATTGTTGTTGTTTTGTTTTGTTTTGTTTTTTATATATTCAGCCAGTTGTGTCTCTTGATTGGAGAATTTCATACATTCACATTCAATGTTATTATTGATGTTACTGGATCTGTCCCGATGTTTAAGCTGGCTATTGTCTTAGTTGCCTTTTTTTCCTTTGTTTCTGTCTGTTAATTCTCTAGTTTTCCTGGAACAGTACTTTCTTCAGGGTTTCTTGAAGAGCTGGTCTGGTCAGGAAGAAAGGGTCGGATAAGCAGGGTGCTTGGCTTCTCAAGGTCTCAGATGTTTTTTATCACTTCAGAGGAGAAGAGGCAAAGGCAGTGAATTTACAGAGGCACAGAGGCCTGGAATGGCAATGGTCACCTCTGGGCTATTGTGAGTTCTGGCCTCGGCCATATCACCCCCCCTCTTGAGCATCCTCAAGTTTATTCTAGGAGGATCAATCAACAGCAGAATAGGAACATAGTTTCCTTGGGTTGTAGCAAGTATCTGGTACTTTATAGCCTGTAGGCGGGACATTATGAAACATGCGATCAGATTAAGGACACAGGATCCAAAAGCCAGGGGTAAAAGGACAATTGTGAGGGGCCCCAGGAGGGGTAGCAGCCATGGGCCCATTTCAAGAGACCTTCCCAACCTGCCCAGAAATCAGCTGTTGCCTGTCGCTGTTTGGAGACTAAATCTCTAAGCTGTTGAGCCATATCTCGAACTACTCCTGACTTGTTAGTGTAGAAACAACACTCTTCCCCCAGAAATAAACAGAGCCCACCTTTTTCTGCCAGTAAGAGATCAAGACCCCATCTGTTTTGTGAGACAACTTCTGCTAGGGAATCAAGCTGGTCTTGGATCTTTTCTATACTTTCAGCTACTTTCTGGAACCCCTCTGCCATCCCTTTACTGAGGTGGGAGAATTGGAAGGAGGAGATCGCTCTTCCTCCAGCTCCAGTGCCTATGCCTGCAGAAATTCCAAGGCCTTCAAGGAGGGGGATGAATGGGACAAATTGCTTCACCTGGGTTCAGGCCACTAGAAGGACTCCCAGAGTCTCATTTCCGGATATTATGTCAATTTGGGGAGTCAGGACGGCCCAAGTACATGGTCCTGTCCAGTTAGCCAGCAGGCACTGATAAGCAAACACGCCACAGACCAAATATATCCCCATCTCAGTGGAACAAAATAGGCCCTGGTTGTCACGGGGTCTATATCTATGAGTAAGATTACAGGCAAAACTGCCAATCTCTGTTTCTCCGTGTTGGGAGATACGGTGATGGGGTGTGGAAGAGAGGGTCACCTGAGCAAGGGGGCCCTCATGGATAGCACTTACAATTGGGGGGTTCCGGGAGGCACTACTAGGAGATTTAATTATCAAGGCTGCATATACCAAGGGAAAGGCAGATTGAATGCAAAGCCAGCAGTTGGAGGCTAGATGGGGAATAGCCTGTAAGAGCAGTCTGTGTGTGCTGGTTATAAGGGGGTTTATCTGGGGATCTAGGTTGCTTTCCCACCCATAGTAGGGTTTGGGAGGACAAGGTCTCTGAGCAAGATTCCAGAGTGCCTT
>NW_006205520.1:0-2414 GCF_000334495.1 Tupaia belangeri chinensis
GGGGGATGGTCACGCCGCAATCCCTTCTCCTCCATTCTCCTCTCGGGATCTTGGGCACGCACGCACATGCGCCCAGCATGAGTTTTAAGCCACCGGGACTGGGACGTGAACCGCGGTCGACTACATGGGAGTCCAGCGACATAGCAATTACGCTAACTGCTGGTTCCCAGCACCCGGTACTAAAATATATGACTTTTGATAACAGAGCCTCTCCCAGGGTTCCTATCTGGTGTAGCCTCATTCCCTGAGGATATTCCTGACCATTGATGCAAGAAGATGTAGACTCACCTTTCACTTTCCTGATCTAGCCCTGGAATTCATCGGTTCTCCAATGAACCTGGACTGAATCCCCAGAGAATGGCATTTGGAAGTGAAGCAAGTCTGAGAAGACTTTAGAGCAGACGACACCCTCTCCCTCAGTTGACCATAGGGACTGCTTCCTAAAAAGTGAGACCTAGACGATTTGGCCATTTACCATTAGGAATCCCTTCTACATCCCTGACTGCTCAGGTGCCCACGTTCATGAAGGAATGCCAGCCTTCAGCCCTGGGAGGTGACGGCTCCTTCTGTTAGCATGTGGAAGTTGGGACCTGTCACCAGATTAGGTAGAAATGAAATGAGGTACCAGGGCCTGGCAGAAGAGAATGAAGGAAGGAAAGGAGGATTCTGGAAGCATCACCATCTTATGATGCTCAGTCCGGGTACATCAGAATTTGGCTCATGGACAAAGAATCCTCATAGCAGGGATGGATGGGTGGGACACAGTGTCCCTGCTATGAGGTGGACATAGAGGACAGGTCTGTTTTTGTTTTAACTTTACTTACATTTCTTTCCTCTCTAAGGAAGACACAGGAAGAGGAGGCAGAGAGATAGCACAAGCAGTAGGGCCTGGAAGCTGCTATCCACCCCTGCCTGAGTCAGCCCTGAACCCGGGCATATGCATGTTCCACTACTCAGGGAGGGCTCCTGACAGGACCTAGGACCTTCCCCTCTGGTTGGCTACACACAAGCAGCATGTCACAGCAGTGCCACCCTCTGGCCATGCTCAGGAGAGTTTGACACTAACCTCATCATTTTAAGCAAAAACGCTATAGATTATCAGATGTCCCGGATGTGCATTAGGGTATCTGCTGTGTTCAGACCTTAACACAAGGACAAATAATGGAGACCATGGTGGGAATAGCAAAGCAAGTGGAACGGCGTTTAAAAATAGAGAAAGGAGGTGGGAATTGGGACAGGAACAACAAGGTTCAGTCTGGGTGATATCAGAGGTCCTGGGCTCTCCCTGGTGTCACCTGCACAGAGAAACCCCTCAAGTCATGGCGACTGCAAGCTGTTCTAGAAACAACCCAAAGATGCTCACATGTCCTCCTCACGAAATGCAGCTCTGGGCTCTGTAATGCTCTTCCTAAATTAGGGTAGGTGCTGTTTCCGAGCTCGAACCAGGTGAGGCAGACATTTCTTGGCTCACAACCTACCAGCTGCCACATGCTCACAGAGGCAGACTGAGGTAAGTCTCCCTTCAGGGACATCTTGGTGAGAGGATGCATGGTCCTAGAGGAGGATCAGCATGAGGGCTAGTGCCTTTTATACACACACATATTTACATATGGGCACATATGGCACACACACACATGTACATAATGTACTGACATGGACAGGGCTCTTGCATGAGACAAAGACAGAAAGCACCCCTGACCAGGGCACAGTCAGGACAAAACCCCGTCCTCCATCCCTCTGTCCCATGGGCACACACACATGGGCATGATTGGTTTTCCAGCCACCTGGGCCAGGAGTCCCCCTGCAATTGGGTCTAGGTCTTCTAACCACTGGGCTATGGGATGGGCCTAAGGAACCCACCTTTCACAGATGGTGAGACAGACAGAAAGACAGAGTGACCTGGAGGACACATGGGATGCGACAGATGTGGACACAACCATGTTCTGGCATTGGGCTCTCTGGGACCAGATCCTAAATTTGCCCCTTACCTCGACATCCCTGGACAACGTACTGGACCTCTCTGTGCATGGATGTCCACACTCACAGTCAGGTGAGCAGTCCCCATGCAAAGGCTGCTCTTTAATTTACGGCACAAGAACTCTTAATGGGCCATGTGGGCAGGGCAGCTTAGGAAAGCAGAAGCAGCCCCACAGGAAATGAAGTGAAGCGAAGGGAAGATGGTGAACTGTGGATGGTGGACAGAGCCGCCTCCCAGCACGTCACAGCCTGGAGGAATGGGCTCCTTTCCCTGTCACTCAGCCCTTGGCCCCAATCCTGTGTTCCCATTGCTTCAGGGTCAGAGGTCTTGCCAGGCAGCAAAATGAATAAAAACAGACAGAAGGAAACTCCTGGGGGGGGGGTGAATTACAGAACATCATTGAGAGGCAGCTTGGGTTATTTTTCTCTTTTTAAAG
>NW_006205520.1:3297-4409 GCF_000334495.1 Tupaia belangeri chinensis
ACTGTAATTGAGAAGGGACAGGGAAGGTGTGCTTCAGGGACTGGGATTGCACAGAGGGTTTCCTCATCCTAACAGTGACAAGTTCCAAATAGAAGAAGACATGGCCGTGGTCTATATTAGCCCTGGACTCTGCAGTACAGAGGTGCAAGTAAGGTCTGGAGGCCTCACCTGGCCTGAAGGCCTGGTCAGGACTTACAACACCATGGCCACCACAGTGAGTAGGCCTCACGGTGCCACTGTCCACTCCATAGGCCATGTCAACTCTTCCTCAGAAGCACATTTCTCACTTCCCTCTGACTAAGTGAATCAGCTCAGCAGAGGGGGTGATCCCAAGACCTTTACTTCTGACCTACAGGTAGGACTCTGGGCCCAGAGGATGGTGGGAACCTTTGTAGTCACTGTGCCCCAGAAATGCCTGTGTGTCCTCATGCCTCAGCTCCCATTTAGACCTTCAGAGAGCTCAGGAGTGGTCTGTGCATATGGCTGTCACTTCGCTTCTGCAGTCAAAAAGATGCAGCAGCCTTTGGGCTTCATTTCCCCCTGCATCAGACCTCTCAGCATCACTAGCCTTTAGAAGGTTCCTTGCCTCCCTTTGGTGTGTTTCTATATTTTCTCTGTGGCTGATGTGGTCTTTGCCATTCTGTTGTCAGCTCCCTATGGCATGGGTGTTCCAGCTGAGGTTGTCTCAGGGTGTCCATCCTTAAAGCAACTCCTGATCCATGTGCAGTAGTGAAGCATCCTTGGGCATCAGTGTCATTTAGTGCAAGCCAGTTCATGGGACCTTTAGCACCAATTATGCTTAAAGTTACAGTTGCTCTTTAGAGAATTCCTGCCTCTTTTCCTGACAAGGTATGAATTAGGACAATCTGAGCTAACCCCGGGGACTGTACCTCAGTCTCTGTCTACAAGAGCACTGATGTGTGGGGAGATATCTGGGGCTGAGATGGGGCAGGTACCGCCTGAGCGAGGGGGGTCAACCTAGGGGAGCACACAGCACTCTGAGTGCAAAGCGTGGCTTTTTACACTTTCTTCTTCTGAGTCCAAAAATGCTTGGGGAGTGTGCACCCCCTCCTCTGATGCTGTCATTTCATTCAGTCAGAAAGAAGGGGAAG
>NW_006205520.1:4617-7568 GCF_000334495.1 Tupaia belangeri chinensis
AAGAAGGCATTCGGAGAGAATGGACATGACCAATTAGTGTCCCTGGACAGGTCCTTACTCTGGTCTCTGGATCCTGAGGACAGCAAAGAGAGGGGCAGAAAATTGGGACCCCCCTAGGTACACAGGTTTGACTTGTTATCTCGTTCCCTCTCCACATCCTTCTGTTAAGATAATCAGCCTAATTGTAGCTGAAATTCGTTCAGAGCTAAACAGACTGTAATTGAGAAGGGACAGGGAAGGTGTGCTTCAGGGACTGGGATTGCACAGAGGCTTTCCTCATCCTGACAGTGACAGCTTCCAAATAGGAGAAGACATGGCCGTGGTCTATATTAGCCCTGGACTCTGCAGTACAGAGGTGCAAGTAAGGTCTGGAGGCCTCACCTGGCCTGAAGGCCTGGTCAGGACTTACAACACCATGGCCACCACAGTGAGTAGGCCTCACGGTGCCACTGTCCACTCCATAGGCCATGTCAACTCTTCCTCAGAAGCACATTTCTCACTTCCCTCTGACTAAGTGAATCAGCTCAGCAGAGGGGGTGATCCCAAGACCTTTACTTCTGACCTACAGGTAGGACTCTGGGCCCAGAGGATGGTGGGAACCTTTGTAGTCACTGTGCCCCAGAAATGCCTGTGTGTCCTCATGCCTCAGCTCCCATCTAGACCTTCATAGAGCTCAGGAGTAGTCTGTGCATACGGCTGTCACTTTGCTTCTACAGTCAGAAAGATGCAGCAGCCTTTGGGCTTCATTTCCCCCTGCATCAGACCTCTCAGCATCACTAGCCTTTAGAAGGTTCCTTGCCTCCCTTTGGTGTGTTTCTATATTTTCTCTGTGGCTGATGTGGTCTTTGCCATTCTGTTGTCAGCTCCCTATGGCATGGGTGTTCCAGCTGAGGTTGTCTCAGGGTGTCCATCCTTAAAGCAACTCCTGATCCATGTGCAGTAGTGAAGCATCCTTGGGCATCAGTGTCATTTAGTGCAAGCCAGTTCATGGGACCTTTAGCACCAATTATGCTTAAAGTTACAGTTGCTCTTTAGAGAATTCCTGCCTCTTTTCCTGACAAGGTATGAATTAGGACAATCTGAGCTAACCCCGGGGACTGTACCTCAGTCTCTGTCTACAAGAGCACTGATGTGTGGGGAGATATCTGGGGCTGAGATGGGGCAGGTACCGCCTGAGCGAGGGGGGTCAACCTAGGGGAGCACACAGCACTCTGAGTGCAAAGCGTGGCTTTTTACACTTTCTTCTTCTGAGTCCAAAAATGCTTGGGGAGTGTGCACCCCCTCCTCTGATGCTGTCATTTCATTCAGTCAGAAAGAAGGGGAAGAGGCTCATTCAGTGTCCCAGAGGCTGTCCTAATCCAATATCAAGCTCTGGAATTTGTGGAAGGTGAAGACAGGGCCAGAAAGATGAAAATCCTGATAGAAATAAGGAAAATTACAAAAAAACTAATGGATAATGTGTCAGGGATTAAGAAGGAGTGAGGACAGGATTTCTAACAGACCCCGGCCCACGATTAAGTGGCTAAGCAGTTCCCATGTCTGGGTCTATGGGCAGCTGGAGCTCTTGCTGTCAAGGCCTGCTGGACACTGCACTCAGTGCTGGACAGTAGGTCATGTGAGGCAGCTCAGAGCCCTTTTATTGAGGACCTTCTTCCTGACATTCAGGAGAAAGGGGGCCTGAAAGGTGGTGGCTGACTCCCCCAAGGCCACAAGGGCACCTAGTGTCAGACAGGCCAGGATGGTGCGGTACATGCTACCCGAGTCCTTCATGAGAAGCATAAACTCAGGGCACCTGAAATGACAGGGGAGGTGATTCCTGAGGAGGGTCACTCAAGGTCACATCACTCAAGCATGTGCCACTCGTTGGATCAGATACAACTTTCTGGGTTCTTCAGTTTGGGGCAAGTGTCAGTATTTGATGGAAATTTCTAGGTGGGAATGAGATGGGAGTAGATTCTGTGAAAGAGTGAAATCTTGTCCAGGACAGGCAGCATGAAACCGAGTGTGAACTGGGACAGAGCCTTCTGTTAGCTGGTTGGGAGACAGACCAGGAGAGGATGTAGTCCTTGCCCCCCAGGTTCGGCAGCAGCTAGAGAGAGCTATGGACACCCTCGTGTGAGTGATGACTCTGTCCTCCCCGGGGAAGTCTACGCACATGCTGCCACTCACAACGCTTCCTGCAAATGCCCAGTTCATGCCCTGTCCTGCCTCGTGATGACCCCTAATCCCAGGTTAACTGTCTTATTGCATTCAGCGCACCCTGAACTGCCTACACCTGCCCACAGAGCCCCTCCTGGACCCCGGAAGCCCACTTCTAGAAAGCCTGTGCCCAGCACCATTGCTGATCTGGGACCATGCTCTGTCTGGCTGCCCCAGATCTGTGGAGCTGAGTTTATTCCTAACACAGGCCAGTGCCAGTGGGCAATGGCTCATTAGGCTTCAACAGCAGAGTCCTACCAAGACCCGCTATTCAGTGCACCATGAGTGTGATGACAAGGAGACATGGGATCAATTTCAGGTATGACAGAGGCCTCTGGATATGCGAAGGTGAACATCCCAGGGAGTAAAAATTGGAAGCAGGAAAGACCGGGAACTTTTACACTCATGAGATCGAGAGAGCTGGGACATGCTGAACAGAAGAAAGGCACCACCAACATGAAATATGGACAGATTTGAGAGACATTAGACAGGCTGGAACATCAGTATATTAAAAAGTCTGAATCTGGGGATGAGACCAGGAGTCAGGTTGAGGGTAGTTTTGCGAATTGACTAATACCATAGAGCAAAACAAAACACAGGGATAAATTTTGGTGGGGAAATTTTAAGGTCAACATAATACATGTTGAGATTTAAACCATATGGGTTGAGGCTATCAGGTGGTTGTGGTTGTTAAGGAGCTGGTCTCCCACATGGTCAACCAAAGTTCAAATCCTGGACTTGGTGTCTTGTTT
>NW_006205520.1:7770-8755 GCF_000334495.1 Tupaia belangeri chinensis
GCAGAACCCTTGGGGACAGACGACCATGGCAAGCACACATCCTAATGACTGGTGCTATCCTCAGAACATCTGTGATGAACTCAAAGTTATTCTGCCCAGAAAGTAAAGAGTGATCATGAATATTGCCAAGGGGACAATATTTCTCCTTCTGCCGGGACTTGGCAAGGTGAGAAACCTCGCTGTCTTTGTGAATTACATGTGGATTTTATTTCTTGATGTGGACAAGAAATCTGTATATGTTATTCTCATCCACTTGACTTTTACCAATATAATAATGATTTTGACCAAAGCAATGCACTACATGATGGTAGCTTTTGGTGTGAAAAACTTCCTACATGACACAGGCTGTAAGATAGTAACTTACCTGGGCAGGGTGGCTCGGGGCATGTCCATCTGCACCTACAGCCTCCTCACAGTGGTCCAGGCCATCACCATCAGCCCCAGGGCTTCCCTGGGGGACTGGTGGCACCAGCCAAAGACAGGTCGCCACATCCTTCCCTGTTTGCTCTTCTTCTGGGTGCTCTACTCCTTGATAAACTTGTATATACTCAATGTCATCACAAGCAACAGCAGCAATGGATCACACGTTACTGAAAGTCAATATTATTGTCATTTTTTACCACAAAGCCAGTTAACACGATGGTCGTCTCTCACCAGCATAACCCTGCAGGATGCCCTGCTTCTGAGTCTCATGGGCTTGGCCAGTGGCTACATGGTGTTCCTTCTCCACAAGCACCACAAGAATGCACTCTACCTGCAGAACACCAAGCGTGTCTACACCACGCCCCCTGAGATCAAAGCCACTCAAAGCATTCTCCTTCTGATGCTTTGTTTTCTTTTTTTTTATTGGACAGATTCTATTATTTCTTTATGTGTAAATTACTCTTTGAAGAATAATTTTATACTCATACTTGTTCAAGAACTTCTAAACCTTGGTCATGCCATCCTCAGCCCCTTTGTGATGATTTATAGAGACAGACGTCTG
>NW_006205520.1:9930-11581 GCF_000334495.1 Tupaia belangeri chinensis
GAAGAGGCCATAGCTATGAACAGGGTATCTTACAGCCTGTGCTTGAAGAGACAGCTTCAGCCCAAAACTTAACAGATGCTGTCCTGAGGCTGAGATGAAAACAGAAATATTGTTTCAGAAGAAGACTCTTTCATTACTCCTAAGAGCTAGTGATTTCAGGAGAAAAGAGAAATGAAGATTTTCTGCTGATTATTCAACCTCAAGCCCATAAACTTGAATGGAGAGACAAAGGGCAGGCCTTCAGAAGAAGACACCTTTTTGGCTTCTGAGAATTAGTGACTTCAGGGGAAAAGAGAAATGAAGATTTTTCTACTGATAATTCAGTCTACAAACTCGAGTAGGAGGAAGTCCCTCAAGCCTTCTCTCTGTCTATGTCTCTCTCTCTCTCCGCCTCCATCTCTGTCTTCTCATTTTTTTGAAATATTTCCTTTCTAAATATTTTTAAGGTAAAGTATTTTCTCGGCTTTCAGCCACTCCTTTACCTTTATTTGTTAATAATCCCCTCTCCTCCTCCCACCCAGGAGAGGCAAGGGGCAGGCCTTCAGAAGAAGACAACTTCATGGCTCCTGAGAACTAGTGATTTCATGCTGTGCTTGTACACCATGAGGTTTTCTATTTTTTTAAAAAAATAACTTTTTAGTTGTTTTTCATTTTTTTCTTATTTTTCTGATTCTTGGTTGTTGTTTTTCTCTCTGTGTTTCCTTTTCTTTTTCTTTTATCTCATCTCTCTCTGTTTCAATCGTCATTCACTGTGTTTCTAGACAGATCTGAGGGAACTACAGCCAAACATCCAAATACTATTAGGTTAACCGAATCTGCTGTGCCAAGGGATCAAAAATGGAACAGAAAAGAGATTCCAGATCACCTCTCTTTGCATGCTCCTGAATTCTCAAATTGAATTTCAAGTTTAGGAAGAAACACACCATCCATCAACTGACTAGAAATCACTGCAAGGCCACAAGAAATATGGGATAGCAAGAAAATACCTCTCCTCCAAGGGAAAAGAAAACCTCCTCTTCATCCATAGACAGTTCAATGGAAATCTCCCGGTGCCACTGTCAGGTCAGAGAGAAAGTGGAAGAAATACTGGTCTGACCTACTGAGCCATGCACATGTTTCTTTTCAAAATGGCAGAAATCA
Organism: Tupaia belangeri chinensis; assembly: GCF_000334495.1. Lineage (NCBI taxonomy): Eukaryota > Metazoa > Chordata > Mammalia > Scandentia > Tupaiidae > Tupaia > Tupaia belangeri. Next base: position 11,071 of record NW_006205520.1, read on the forward strand.
GAAAAAGAAGCTATGCTTTGAAGATTCTGTCAGCAAACATCTCAAAAGTGACAGCTGTCCTACTTTCTTTCAGTCCTTTGTGACATAACAGCTCTTGTTTTGTTAGAGCCTCTTCCAACACCATATTCCTAAATGACTCCTTAATTTCCTCCCGTTATTCGGGCTCTGTCATGCTCCGTGTACTAGGATTTTGCTCAAATCAGAGTTCTGGGTGAAGTTTCTGCAGGAGTCCTTGAACTTAGCCTGTCCAAGGCCAAGGCCTGTGGTCAGAGGTTGGGAAGTGCTGAGAGGTGTTCACAAGGTGAAGCTGGCAAATGGAGGTCAGTACCCTGGTCAAAGGTAATACTGCTGTTTTAGCCCCTTTTTGCCCGTTTAGTGTAGTGGTGGCACATTAAAGGATACCTGGATCCTGTTCTTTACACGTTGTTAAAGTACAGATTTTCTGCTCAGAAGACACCTTCATGGCTTCTGAGAACTAGTGATTTCAGGGGAAAAGAAAAATGAAGATTTT
>NW_006205521.1:0-1467 GCF_000334495.1 Tupaia belangeri chinensis
GCTTATCCAACATCAGCAAATGAATGCATGAAACATAAAATTACAGCTGTAGGCTTTGAAATTAATGAATCTCCAAAGCAAATTTGAAGGGAAGGAAGGCAATCACCTCTGAATCCATTCAAGCAAATCTCAAGACCTGAGAAAATGAGATAAAATATTGTTTAGAGATGAATGCATTTGAGGTGAATCCATAAATAAAATTTTGCCTTAACAAAATTGAAGTTACTATTAACTTCTGGGAGAAGGGGGACAGCAGAAGTACACAGAGGAAACTTTGGTGAGTCTGTTTCCTACACTTGCTACATGTATATATGTGTTCCATATTCTTTAAATTGTATGATAGTCTAAAAATTTGTAAAATAGTTCCCCAAATACTTTACGATATAATTTTTTGTTTGCTTCGTTTTTGCCACTGGGTGTGTGTGCTCATCAGGGAGAGACACAGAGAGAGAAAGTGAGAAATCACCCGCCAAGAGGGATGGCCACACCGCAATCCCTTCTCCTCCACTCTCCTCTTGGGATTTTGGGCACACACACTGGACACACACACACACACACACATGCGATTTCCAAGCTAGCCCATCCAAGACTCGAATTGTGATCTGTCATGTGAGAGGCCAGAGCCTTAACCCCCATGCCAACTGCTGGTTCCCTCAAAATATTTTTAAGAAACTCGCTGAAATAAAGAAAAATATATGATTATTTTAATTATAAATGTTTACTTTAAATATTATAAATAACATAAAATATGTTTTTCCAATTTAAAGAGTGCAGCCTCTCTAATATACCTTGAATTAATTATAGAAGACACATACTTTATTGACACATAGTTTTAAACATGCTGAATTATGTCATGTTTGGTTGTTCACCAAATATACTGTATAGATTAAAATTTCATTACATTTGGGGTCAGTAGATGGCGTGGTGGTTCAGAGCTCTAGATTCCCACATGGCCGACTGTGGTTTGAATACCAAACCTGGTGGCTTGCTTTTCCAATTTCCCTCCCTTTCCCACTATGTCCCTCTCTGGTCAAATAAAAATAAAAATAAAAAAGTTAAGTAAAATAATTCTTTAAAAAAAAATTCAGTACAACTGTGATCTTGTGGTGAAGGCAGATAGATACCATATGGCCAACCATGCTGTTTAAGTCCTGGACCTGGCAGCTTGAAAAATATGCTGGAGGGTCAGCAGATGGTGTGGTGGTTAAAGTGACTGGATTCCCACATGGTTGACCCTGCTTCAAGTCCTAGACCTGGTGGCTTGAAAATCATGTCAGGGGTGTGTGCATGTGTGCCTAAAATTCTGAGAGGAGAGTGGAGAAGGGAATGCAATGTGGCCATCTCTCCTGCGGGATGATTTTTCACTTTCCCTCTCTCTGTCTCTTTCTTCTCCAGTGAGTGCACATGCCCTATGACAGACACTGTTTTTTAAAAAAGCCAGGCAATTTTGCATACATGAACAAAATC
>NW_006205522.1:0-732 GCF_000334495.1 Tupaia belangeri chinensis
GCTTGCTTTCTCACTCACCCCACCATGAGTGAGTGCCCTAGAGCAAAATAAAATGATAAGAAATAAAATTAAATAAGCCCAAAAATAAACAAGTGGGAACATGTTATTTCAAAAACTTCTGCACAGCAAAATAAAGAATTAGAGTGGATTGACAACCCTTGAAGTGCGAAAATAGATTTCCACAGTATGTCTCAAATAGGGGTCTAATAACAAGAATATACAAAGAAATCAAGCAGTGCAAGAAAAAGAAAAGAAAAAGAAAAGATGAGCCTAATTAAAAGATGGGCCAATAAGCTCAACAGATACCCCTCTAAAGAAGACAAAAAAAAAAAGTCAAAAAACATATGATAAATGCTCTACATCCCTTATCACAAGGGAGATACAAATCAAAACTCCAATGAGATACCACCTAATCCTGAACAATGGCTTTGGATGAAATTCTCATGTTTGCAATGTCCTGTGCATGTTGTCGCCCATTACTGTTGGGAGAAATAGGCAATATCCACAGAATTCTACTGAGAGAAAACAATTGGAAACTTGAGCAAATGACCCATAAAACATACCTTGTACATATTGTCCCCTGGCTGACTTTAGTGGATACTTGCATAAAAATGTATCCTAACAGTGATTATAAAAACTTCCTAAGTTCGTAATTGCCTCTAGAAATTACAAGGCCTAAGGTGATTTGGGGGATCAGACCTCCTTAACTTGCATATATACAGCTGGTGTCAT
>NW_006205523.1:0-914 GCF_000334495.1 Tupaia belangeri chinensis
CACAGTAGGCAAAGCTTCTTAAACAAGATCCGCAAAGTACATACAATAATCCTGAAAATAGACAAGTAGAATTATATCAGGTTAAAAAGCTTCTATACAGCAAAAGACACAATAATAAAAATAAAGAGACAGTCATCAGAATGGAGAACATATTTACAAACTAAGCCTCAGATAAGGGACTGATAACCAGTAGAGGGAATGTAAGCAGTTTACCCTTTAAAAAAAAAGTAAAAAAAAAAAAATTACAATTAAAAGATAAGCAAATGAGCTGAGCAAACAAACTCTCTAAGGAAGAAACACAGTCAAAAAGCACATGAAAAAATATTCAACATCTCTTATCATCAGGGACATGCAAGTCAAAACCACAATGAGATACTACCTAACCCCAATCAGAACGGCTAAGAAAAGTAAAAAATTATAAATGCTGGTGAGGCTGCAGTGGAAAGGAAACTCTCCTAAACTGTTGGTGGAAAAGTAAATTAGTTTGGGCACTGTGCAGAACAACATGGAGGTTCCTCGTTCCTCAAAAATATACAATAGAACTACCGTATCATTTTGGAATTCTATTCCTGGGTATCTGTCCCAAAGGACAGAAATACACTCAGTTGGAAAAACATTTGCACATCTATGGTTATGGCAGCCTTATTTACAATTATTAAGATATGGCATCAACCTAAATGTCTAAGGACAGATAAATGGGTTGGAAAAGTGTGGCACATATACACATGGAATACTACTCAGCCATTAAAAAAAAAATTAGACCATTAGACCCTGGCATTTGACAGACAATTGACAAACACTAAAGATTTAATGTTAAGCAAATCAGGTCAGACTGTGAAAGTGAGGCATTAGATGTCCCACTTAGTAGATACTGAATGTGCCTGAAACTGAGAGATTGAAATGTATAAAGGCAT
>NW_006205524.1:0-1034 GCF_000334495.1 Tupaia belangeri chinensis
TGGACTCCCACATGGTCCACAGTGGTTTAAGGCCCAGGCCTAGTGGCTTGAAACTCCGTGTGTGTGTGTGTGTGTGTGTGCCCAGGATCCTGGTGAGAGGAAGAAGTAGAAACAAGGGGATCGTGGCATGACCACGCCTCACTGGGGGTGTTCTCTCCTTTCTCTTTTGTTCTCTCTGGAGAGCACATGGGCCTTCGGGCAACAAGAAAAAGAATATGGCTCAAATCTCAGAGTGCCATCCTTGTTCTGTGCCCGTGCCCACATACACTCACACTGTGCTGGTGCAATGTCAGCTACAGATTTGGCAAGGTATGAACTCACAGTGTCATTAGAGCATTCCATTCCAGAAGGCCCTGATAACAAACTGAACTAAAGCCAGAGACTCCACAGTGACAATCAGGGCTGGGGTCACTGTCAGGCCTACTGTGGTAGACGGTAAACCTTTCGGTCCTTTTCAAAGCTGGATACAACGACGGCCCCTGAGGCACATCATGGCAAAGAGTGCACCCATTTCCGTGGCCTGGTTAACTGGGCTTCACTAATTTCATTCTAAACCATTCCTATTCTTGGTTCAATATCATAAGTGGCTGACAGGATTTTTCTTTCCTGGAAAGTCCTGTTTTAAGTAAGTCTGGCTTGTGGTTAGATAAATATCATAAGGTTTTTAAATTTTTACAGTAATTTCAGTCCAGTAAGTGCTATCACTGTTTGCTCTTTCTGAAGATATAATTGGTAATTCATTAGTAATGCTCTTCTTTCTACAAAAGTTGTGAATGCCATGTCAAAACCTACTGTAGATTATTTTATTTTTAAGTTAGGTTTACATGTACAAGCAGACTCATCTGTGTTTTATTGTGTTCATTGACCCATTAAAGTCAAGGGCTAAATATAAGGTAGTGATGTCTACTTCATATTTTTGGTTTTAACTATGTCAATCTAATTAGAATTCCCTGTATCTGAAACACTGTCTTTTACTAATTGAAAGACATTTTAGTGAGGTTTATGTATACTCTCAAATAAAGAATATTTTACAT
>NW_006205525.1:0-1310 GCF_000334495.1 Tupaia belangeri chinensis
ACAGAGTCAGGAAAAAACTGCATGTTTTAGCATGGTATGTCTAAACTTCAAATGTAGTAATGTTCTTCTAATACATTTTCTATTTAATTTTTATGGTATATATTGGTGTTTTGAAAAATGATTGTATTTTTAAATAAGAATTGTGATGGGGTAATTTTTCATTTAAATCTAATTATTTTATAGGCAAATATAATTTTAATAGTAGAGACCCAAGTAAAACATATATACTGTGATTTTAGTGTAATCCTTTTTTTAAAAAAATTAATTTAATTTTAATTTCTTTTATACATTCAATCAGATATGTCACTTAGCTTGTAAAGTGAATGTTCCAACATGAATACATTTCTTACTAGTCCAGTTGGGGTTACTATATGTGTTATCATCAAAAGATAATAACATATTTCTTAGTTTCATAAATGTCTTGCCTCTATTTTTCTCCTTAAAGTCTTTCCTTAGCCTCTCCTCCTTCTCCCACCTTCTCACACTGTATATTTATGTGGTATCTGGTAACTATAACTATTTTCTATGTTTCTATATCCTCTAGTGATTCAGTTTCAGCCATAGAGTGTGGACAGTTAGTATATATTAAGTGAATCCAAAGAATAATATTTTTTAAATAGAATTTATCAAATGAATTAACAATTACATGTAAAAATTAAAAGAGAATTAAAAAAAAATCTTAGGCAAGAAAAAGGACAGTGAAATAACTCTGTGCTAAGTAATGGGACATGAAATATGAGTAACAGATTAAATATTGCAAAGAAGAAATTAAATTATCATTAATTACAGAGAATATTAGTATTTATAAATTTAAAAAATCACAAAAATTTTAAAGGTCAGAATGGTTACATTTATAAAACTCAAATGTAAAAAAATGTGGAGGCTGGGAAAAGTATTTGCCAAATAAATTCAAATAGTAGTAAGATAATCATTGATCTTGGGAATGATTAGAATTTTTTTGAAAGAAAAGGAAATAGCACAAAATAATCCAATTCTGATCTTTTTTTCCTCCATTTCTCCAACCCACCAAGATTTTGAGTGTTCATGCACAAGTGAGTTTTTCACACCACAGGGCCAAGATTTGAACTGTGTTCAGCCCTGTGGCATCAGGCTTCCTATGCACAGCTCATAATCACTGTCCCATGGGGGTAAGTCCCAGAGATTTGTTACTAATTGAATTTGATTGTTTATTTTAATTACAATAAATACAAATTTCTAAATACTCTTTATTCTAGTGATGTGTATTTTAAGTGGTTGCTTTACTCATCTGTGACTTTTATTCCCTCAAAAAGTGCTTTGAGATATAAATT
>NW_006205526.1:0-3063 GCF_000334495.1 Tupaia belangeri chinensis
TCTTGCTTTCTATCTCTCTCTGTTTTCCACCAGTGTGCATATGTGTCCTCTGGAAAAATTATTTTTTGAAGAATTATTTAACTTTATTATTATTACTTAATTTGCTATAGGGCATATGTGCTCATCAAAGAGAGAGAGAGAAAGAGAAAATGTGAAAGCAAACCAGCAGGTTGGCCTCGTGGGAGTACAACACCTTAACCACAACGCCACCACCTGACGCCAGCAAAATTATTTTTAGAAATAGTCCTGCTCTTGGCATGGTGTTTGGGGGTTAGATCCCATGTGGCTGAATATGGTTCAGATCCCAAACCTGGCTTGGGAAACATGCTGGGTATGTGTGCATGCATGCCCAAAGTTCTGACAGATGGGAGAGATTGAAGAGAAGGGACTGCAATGTGACATTCTCCATGGGGGGAGGGGGTATTTTCTCACTTTCTGTTTCTCTCTGATGGGCACACATGCACTCTGACAAAAGAATTTTTAAGAAAAAGTAGGAATCTTCACTACTTAAAGGAGGAATATATGCCCCTGCTAGAGAACAGGCTGCTTAAATCTATTGAGTTATGATCAGCTGTACCCTGACGGATCTGATTTTCACGTAAGTCTACTAAATCTTACTTGGCCATAACCCATAAGCCTCAGTTCACAAGAGCAAAGTGGCTCTATGGACAAGGGCCTATGGTTAGACTTGGGGTGGACTGAGAGGCCATACTCTGGTCTCCCGGTAGTTCCTGTTGTTGCAATAATACTGCATGAAAGACAGCAGAGGGTTTCAATTACATGCTGTACATAATTGCCCTGAAGCATTTTGGGGTAATATTAATTCCTTTTTATTTATAGTTATCTGCCAAAATAAAAATAGCAGAGAATTGGAAGCAGTTCTTGTCAGTAAAGGTTAATTTTTGAACATCAAAAGAAAGAAGTGTATAAAAGGCTAAATGTCATTCCACATGTTAGTGAATTTTTTTGAGAGTTTTGTTTTGTTTTGTTTTGCTATAGGGTGCATGCACTCAACAGAAAGACAGAGACAGAGAGATAGAAAGTGAGAAATTACCCCCCAGGGGGGATGGCCATGCCGCAGTCCCTTCTCCTCCATTCTCCTCTCGGGATCTTGGGCACGCACGCACATGCGCCCAGCATGAGCAGGACACAAACCGCGGTCGACTATGTGGGAGTCAAGCAACATAGCCATTACACCAACTGCTGGTCCCCGTGTTAGTGAATTATAGCTTATGGGTTTTAAATATTATTCTCAAATCCTTTCCTGAAGGGTTTAGTAATAATTACACAGTACTTAAAGGACAGGCATTACCAGATAAACCTAGTAAGTCTATAATTTGTACTACAGGCAGGGTTTCCTGTAAATGAGAGTTGGGTTTAATGTTATAATCATACTTTCAAAATATTTGTTGACTATTAATCACATGGTATATTGGACTTGTGAGGTCGTAGCTTTTTAGTTTTCCTAAGTACACTGCAGCACAGATATATAAGGGCTCAAATGCTTGTACTGAAGCCTTCAGTAACTTCTTCAGTTTCTGACACTGAGCATCCATTTCTACCCAGTGTTAAAATCATCTCTGGCTATATTATTTTCACATTAGACTTAAGCAGAAGAACTAGATGAGCAAAAGCTGCTTTTGGCTTTGTTTTTTAGGTTTTTGCCATAGGGCACATGTGCTCACCAGAGAGAGAGAGACAAACAGTGAGAGGGAGAATGAGAAATCACCCTCACAGGGGGGACGATCATGCCACAATCCCTTCACCTCTTCCTTGGGATTTTGGGTTCACACTCACTCACACATGTCCAGCATGACATTCAGGCCGCTGGGTCCAGGTCTTGAATTACGGTCAAAACCACCACGCCACCTGCTGGCCCCCAGAAGCTATTTTATTCAACACTTCTGTATGGTCTCAAAGCCTTATCCTTCTGAGGACAAGTCTTCTGCTAGGTTCTTCTATGTTACAAAAGACATCAAATCTTTTCAGTCAATATGCAGATTTGTGGCTAGAGGTATTTTAGCAACTTCAGCTATATTAAAACAGGAGGCAGGCTGGAATGTGCATTTACCTGGGAGCACAAATGGGCAGAAGTCCTTACTTCATAGTATAGCAATCCTTCCTGTACCTGCCAGGGACCAGTCTTAATTCTCTGTGTGTTCAGTCTACTTGATGTTCAGCAAAGAATGTGCTCTGAAGCCTAACAGCCCCACTGATATCAGATCAAAGCACTATGCCAAAGATGATGCTTCAGAACAGGCTTCTGGGGATGTATGCCTTTCCTCTTTTTTTTCCCTAAGAATTATTTTTATTATTTTAGCATTATTTATTTATTTATTTATTTTAATTTGACCAGAGAGGGACAGAGTTGGGGCGTGGGGAGGGTTGAGAATGCAAGCCATGAGGTCCAGGACTCGAATTGCAGTAGGCAACTTGGGAGTCCAGCGCCCTTAACCACCACACCACCTGCCAGCCAACCTTTCTTTCCTTTTCTAATGAGAAAGAAATTGGGCATTTAAAAAAATTAAGCTGATGGGAGCTGGCAGGTGGTATGGTGGTTAAGGGTGCTGGACTCCTACATGCCCAACTGTGGTTCAAATCCCAGACCTGGCGGCTTGCTTTCTCACTTTCTCTTTCTCTCACTCTATCCCTCTTTGGTCAAATTAAAATAAATAAATGGATAAAGTTAAACAAAAATAATTCTTTTTAAAAAATCAAGCTGATGAATATTTATTGACATTATATGTAAGGCCTAAAGGGGCAATCACAATGCTGAGCAAGACATAATGCCTGACTTTAAGGAGCTTACATCCTTGTAGAGGTAATGAAAGCAATAGCCAGGGCCAGCAGGTGGCATGGTTGTTAAAGTGCTGGATTCCCACATGGCCTACCATGGTTCAAGTCCTGGACTGAGCAGCTTTAAATACATAAATACAAAAATAATTTTTTAAAGCAATAGTTGGGGAACAACAAGTGGCATGGCAAAGTAGTTGGGGTGCTGGACTTCCATGTGGCCGACCACTGTTCCAGTCCTGGACATGGCAGCTTGCTTTCTCACTTTCC
>NW_006205526.1:8563-8808 GCF_000334495.1 Tupaia belangeri chinensis
GAAAACCTTAAAAAGAAATAGAGACCAGCAGATGGCATAATGGTTGCATCACTGGTCAGGCAGTCGACCTTGGTTTGAGTCTCAGACCTGGTTGCTTAAAACTCACGCTGGGCACAAGTGCGTGTATGCCTAAGATCCTGAGAGGAGAATGGACTGCAGTATGGCCATCCCCCCAGGGTGTGATTTCTGGCTTTCTGTCTCTCTGGCAAGCGCATGCACGAGTCCTATACCAACAGTCTTTCTTA
>NW_006205526.1:9062-9555 GCF_000334495.1 Tupaia belangeri chinensis
GAAGGAAGGAAGGAAAGAAAGAAAGAAAGAAAGAAAGAAAGAAAGAAAGAAAGAAAGAAAGAAAGAAAGAAAGAAAGAAAGAAAGAAAGAAATCAGATCAAGCCCATAATCTGATGTTAAGGCAGCTAGAGCCCACATGGCCCACCATGCAGTTCAAGTGCCTGACCTGGTGGCTTGAAAAAAGTGCATGCACCCAAAATGCTGAAAGGAGGAAGAAATGGAGAAGAAGAAGTTATGACGTGACCATCTCCCATGGGGAATGCTTCCTCACTTTCTTTCTCTTTCTCTCTCTCAAGTGAGCACATAAGACCTCTGACAAAATTCTAAAAAAATTTTAAAAATGTATCTTAAAAGTGAACTCAAAGAAGTTATTTGAGAAGGGCTAGCAGGTGACATGGTGGTTAAGGGGGCTGGACTCCCACATAACCACATAGTTTGAGTCCTGGACCTGGCAGGTTGGATTCTCTCTCTCTCTCTCTCTCTCTCTCTCGTG
>NW_006205526.1:9676-11109 GCF_000334495.1 Tupaia belangeri chinensis
TCACGCCGGGCGCGTGTGCGTGCGTGCCCAAGATCCCAAGAGGAGAATGGAGGAGAAGGGATTGCGGTGTGACCATCCCCCCTGGGGGGTGATTACCTGCTTTCTGTCTCTATGTCTCTCTTTGTCTGTCTGGCGAGTGCACACACCCTATAGCGAAAAAACCTCTCCAAAAAATTTAAAAAAGAAGTTGTTTGAGAGAAGCCAAACACATAGGAATGACAATGAACATTGCTCTGTTCCAATTATAAAGTTAAACACATACACAATCACACATTCAAAACACCAGAAATAACTTAGAAATCCATATAGCATAAATATAATAATAGATTATGGTACATTAACTTAAGGAAATATTATATAAGCCATTTAAAATCTGTTTTAACGGTACAGACCCACAGAAGCACTATTATAATTTTGTGTTAGAAACAGCAGATATAACAAGTATTGGAGTACGCACTACAATTTAAAGCACATAAAAACCTGCATGTGAGTAGGGATTGGACCATGATATGCCATGGATATAGAAGCTACTTACTCTTTACTGCTGTCACCTTGCAATTGGAAAACATTTAAGCCACCATAAACCGTAATCTCTGGAGGCCAAATGACACTGTGACTACTCTGAGTGCCAAGTTACAAAGTCCTGAGAGCAGAGTTCATCAGGACAGGGATGAAAAAAGTGCTGGAGAAGAGAAGATGCTGTCTGGATCCTCCAAATTACTTCACCTCGAAGATCTAAAGTGACTTCCACACAAGGCTCTCACTTTCCCACAGTAATCCTCGGGTTTCTGGCCATGGCAGCTGGCTGTCTTTGCTATTATCAAGGTACCGGGAGCTACCTATCAGAGGACTCTGACTCAGGACAAGAGGTCTGAACTCACACACAAAAAGGAAACACAGGTAAAGACAGAAAGAGGTGAGTCTTCAGTCTGAAAACCCAAAGACAACACCAGGGACCTGGAAGCCTGACTGAATTTCTCAAATGCTGTTTCTTTGGGTTTTATGAAAGCTCAGTAGAAGAAATGGTCATGTGAAATCACATTAATGATACTGATTATCACGCTGGTTCATGTCTTTTTTGTAAGAACCTACGCAATTCTTCCTAGATTGAGGAACAAGAAAATATGGCGCCTGAAGAATGGTTGCATTTCTTTTTATCGGAAAAATGAGAAATGCATCATCAATTGGATTCCTGTTTTATCTCAACTACAAGAAAGCTCTTAACTCACCACTATAATTGCCTTACTTTTAAAATTCTTCCCTCCATTTAAAAGTGTCTACTCTGGGCCAGCAGGTGGCATGGTAGTTAAGGGTCCTGGACTACCACATGGTTGACTACAGTTTGAGTCTCTGACCTTGTGGCTTGCTTTCTCACTTTTCCTCTCTCTCTCTCACTCTGTCCTTCTCTGGTCAAATTAAAAATAAATAAATTA
>NW_006205526.1:11153-13327 GCF_000334495.1 Tupaia belangeri chinensis
ACCAGGTGGCATGGTGGGTAAAGGGGCTGAACTCCCACATGGCCAGCAGTGGTTTGAGCCCCAGGCCTGGCGGCTTGTTTTCTCACCACCCCCACACACACTCTGTCTCTCTCTGGTCAAATTAAAAAATAAGTAAATACTTTCGATATATCTTCCCATTCTTTTCTTGCTTGCATAAAAAATGAGATTGTCCTAAGGAAAATTTAACATTTTAAATATAGCTACAAAAATTTTAAAACTCTAAAATAAAGTTATGAGAGACATAAATAAATAAATATAAAATTATAAAAGTAATTTATTCACAAATTTAAAAAATAAGTAAATAAAATTAAGTTAAATATTTCTTTTTAAAAACCTGTTAAAAATAAATAAATAAATAAATAAATAAATAAATAAATAAAAGTGTCTAATTCATCCTCCCTTTTTGCATTTTCTATGTACATTAAATGGGTTAATCCACATGATGTGTTTCAAATAGGAACACTGTGAGTGCTCAGTAAATGTTACCTAATGCTATTAAAATAATATTTAATAACAATTACCAATGTGCCTGTAGGAATACTATTGGATATGGATTAAACACATAAGTAGTAGAGCTTATATCATAATTTTAAAATTTTAAGACCTAGAAGAAAATTAGGTGATTTTTTTTTAAGGTTTCAAGTCCTGCCAGATTTTTAAAAATTAAAGAAATATGGTTCAAGTTCCTTTTAAAACTGCACCCCTGATGTTTGAGGGACCGATTTCCATTAGTAAAGTAATTAGCGGGTTGATGAAATCATGTTACTCCCTTTTTTTTATGGAAAAAAATCAATATTAACCAATTAAAAGAAAACAAATATTAAGAAAAGAAGGGAAGAGAAAGATATGAGGAAGGCTACGTCAAGGTTACAGTAAATTGTTTTAAAAAGTACATGAGCATAAAGCCAACTGCTTAAGTGGTAGAGTTCAATATAACTAAGAAAAACTAAGTTATACAATATTTCAACAAATCTCCAACATTTTACATGTACTAATAGTAAAACATCCTGCCATTCTTTCTTAATCATATTAATGACCAAACTTTTCCTTCATCTCAAAAAATGACTATTACAATGGAAATATTTTAAGTACAAATTAATGGTCCCTTGGGACTATACTTTCTTCACCAAGAGCATATACTACTAAATATAAAGTATTATAAAAATTCAAGGTCTGATATCGCTCTCTGATCACACATCTGGGAACTATGGAAAATGATACAACAGAACTCCCTTTATAATCAATTTTTGGTAGGAAAAATATTTAATATTTGAAGCAATTTATCTTTGGCAAACTGTAGGCTCTAAAGCTAACATTTCTTAAATGTCACCCCAGGAAGCCACAAAGCATTGGCATGACACTCAAGCATATAGTAGACTCAAAGACATTTCTGAAATTAATAACTGTGCCAAATGCTATCATTTCCCTTTATTCTCACTGATCAGCTTGCATTGCCCTCATATTAAAAACACATTTCCATTTTTTTTCATTGTTTTTCCTCTCTGAAAAATATGAGGATGCAACAGCTACTAGGACTTCAAGAAGGAAAACAAATATCCTGTCCTAATAGCAGAACTGCCATTAGTCTCCTCTGTTAATATGGTCAATTACAGAAATGCCTTCTATAAATTTGACTAATTAGATGGAATATGGGTTGAATTATACAATATTTTTAAAGACGTGCAAACTTATCGCTTTCCAAACACAAAGTGACCCCAGGAAGTATGGGTAACTAAAACAACTTAAGAGATCTACTTTAATAAATGGAGATGTTTATGTAGTTAACACAATGATCATGATTAAAATGGTTGATCCTGAGGTGCTTAGGTTCAGTCTCTTCCCCTATATAGGTGTTGCACACCCCTAATATCATATTTACATCATTGATTTGCTTAACAAACCCATTCATTACAGACCCAACTGAGATAAACGTGCTTATCCTCAGAATCCCATTGTATTTTATTTCATACTTCAGCTTAGAAACTCTAAAGAAAACCTCAGGGCTCCAAGAGAAACACTAAGACATTACTCGTGGAAATGGTAAATGTTGTGTCTGCTTTGAAAATACAAACAGACAGGGTCGGCAGGTGGCATGATGGTTAAGGGTGTTGGACTCCCACATGGCTGACCATGGTTTGAGTCCCAGACCTGGG
>NW_006205526.1:13398-13954 GCF_000334495.1 Tupaia belangeri chinensis
CCAGACGTGGGGCTTGCTCTCTCTCTCTCTCTCTCTCTCTCTCTCTCCCCACCCAAGTCAAATTAAAATAAATAAATTTAAAATTTTTTTAAATATGCCAGATTATTTTAAAAAATAAATAAAAATTAAAAAATAAAGAAGGAGACAATCACTCCACCTAAACTTAAAGCTAAATTTCAAGAAGTAAGGATTGGTTTTTGCCCTATTACAAACTCAACGCAGCTTAGCCCACACCATGGGCACTTCGCAGCATATGGAGCATTTGAACTATTAGATGACAAGAGATAAAATGATTACTTCTACTCTTAACTGAGCAACTTTCCCTTATAATAGCAAGCTATACTATTTAAAATAGGGCAGGTTTGGGCCTGCAGGTGGATTAGAGGTTGAAACGGCTGGATCCCACGTGGCCAACTGCATGGTTCGAGACTAGACCAGCAGCCTGAGAAACCCTGCTGGTGCATGTGCGTACATGCCCCAGATCCTGAGACGAGAATGGAAGAGAAGGGACTGTGGTATAGCCATCCCCAACGGGGACAATTTCTCACCTTCCCTC
>NW_006205526.1:14185-15601 GCF_000334495.1 Tupaia belangeri chinensis
AAAGAAAAAGAAAAAGAAAAAGAAAAAGAAAGAAAGAAAGAAAGAGAAAGAAAGGAAGAAAGAAAGAGGGCCAGCCACCATGGTGCAGTGGTAGTAAAATACTCCATGATGCTGAGGCCACATGGGGGACCAGGTCTATACACGGAGGTCTCCCTGTATGTGCTGAGTGTACGTGTGTGCCTATAATCCAGACTGGCTACAGCTGGGCATTGGATCACAGTATGAAGACCTTATCAAGGAGCTTGTCTCTTTCTCCCTAAAAATAAAGTATGGCCTATACCATATTCTCCATATGTAAAATATTTTTTTGTTTCTTTATTTTTAATGTTTCTGTAGGGGACATGGGTTCACTGAAGAGACAGAGAGAGAAAGAGAAAGTGATCAATCACCTTCCCAGGGGGGTAGCCATACTCCAATCCCTTCTCCATTGTCTTCTTGAGATCCTGGGCCCACATACACAGGTATCTGATGTGATTTTTCAAACCACCAAGCCCAAGACTCAAACTGCATAGTCAGCCATGTGAGATCCAGTGCCTTAACCTCCATGCCACCTGCTGGCCCCATAATATTCAAATTTAAATTTATATTTAAAGTAGGGCACATCGGGGCCAGCAGGTGGTATGGTGGTTGAGGCCCTGGAGACTCCCATATGGCTGACCGTGGTTCGAGTCCAAGACTTAGCGGCTTGTTTTTTCACCTTCCCTTCTTTTTTCTCACCCACTCACTCACTCTGTCCCTTTCTGGTCAAATTAAAATAAATAAATATAGTTAAATAAACTAATTCTTTTTTCTTTGCCATTTGTTTTTTATTTTTTTTAAAAAGCTGACCAGAGAGAGACAGAGAGAGAAGGAAAGTGAAAAAGCAAGCTGCCATGTCCGGTACTCAAACCATGGTCAGCCATGCAGGAGTCCAGCTGCCTTAACCACCAGGCCACCTGCTGGCCCCTAAATAAAATAATTCATTAAAAAATAAAAATAATCGGGCACATCATGGGCCAGCCCCCAACACAGTGTTTTTGTTTTGTTGTGCTTTAGTATTTGCTACAGGACACACACCAAAGAAAGAGGCTGAGAGAGACAAGAAAGTGAGAAATCACCTCTGAGGGAGATAGTAGTAGCCATGTGCATTCGCTTCTCCTTCATTTTCCTCTCAGAATTTTGTGCACGTGTGTGCACACATGCACACGCACACGCACACACACACACACATACACGGTGTGATTTTTTTTGAGAGAGAAAGATTTTTGCTATAGGGCATATGCACTTGCCGTAGACTCAAAGAGAGAAAAGAGAGACAGAGAGACAGAGTCAGAAAGCAAGAAATCATCCCTCGGGTTTGGGGGGAATGACCATACCACAATCCCTTCTCCATTCTCCTCCATTCTCCTCTCAGGATTTTGGGCACACACACACATG
>NW_006205526.1:15971-19821 GCF_000334495.1 Tupaia belangeri chinensis
AGAGGTCAGCCATGTGAGATCCAGCACCTTAACCTCCATGCCGCCTGCTGTACCCATAGTGCAGTGTTTAAAGCACTGTGCATAGGTGGCCAGATCCCCACATGACTAATCACAGTTTGAGTTGAATCCCTGTCTCAGCAGCCTGAAAAACACATGACGCAAATGTGCATGCATGGCCACCCAAAATCATGAGAGGGTGGAGAAATATCGGAAAAGGGACTGCAGTGTGACCACGCTCTTCAGACTGTGCACTTGCTCTCATGTGCTTACACGCACTCGCTCTCTCACTCTCTCCCCGGTGCATATGCCCTCGGGTCATAAAAAAACAGAGCGCATAGTAATCTTCACATTTAAGCAAGACTTTATGCATCCAACTTACTACAAAACGCAGTCAGTTCAGTACAAGAAGTGGAGAGCATGGGGCACCAGCCTTTGTCCTGTGATAAAGTCTGCCCTTTGGAAAAGGGGAGTTCTAAATTAGAAGAGGGCCGAAAACATTTGCTTATTACCAGGAAACACTGGAAATACTGGGATATCAAGATGACTCGTGTACCTTCTCAGTAAAATGTCCAGGCATGTGAGCTGGCAGATGTACATACTCTGGCCTTGGAGTTCCTCATTTGGACTTTGAGTCTCCAAACTAAGAAACAGGGCCCTATTTTATCCACAGTGTTGATCTAAAATTCTGAAAAACCATCTGTTTAGGAATAGAGAAAACTCTGCTTTCTGAGCAGGCATATACGGCAGGGAATGTCCCTTCCCATTCTGTTGTGACAGCTGCCAGAACTGATCACTTGGGCTGCATTTGCTTACTGCCCTAATCCCCCCTGCCAGCCTGTGCACTTGCTCCTCATGACCAGGTCCTCTCCTCCTCGATGCAATCTGCTGGCTTGGTCACCATGAACAAATGTTTGAAAGGGATACCAGCAGATGGCGTAATGGTTACATCACTGGACTTCCATGTAGTTGACTACGGTTCAAGTCCCAGACCCAGAGACTTAGACGCACACTAGGCATGTATGTATATGTGACCAAGATCCTAGAGGAGAACAGAGAAGGAATTGCGGCATGGCCATCCCCCCATGGCATGATTTCTCATTCTCTGTTTTTTTTTGTTTTTTCTTTTTTTTCTGTCTCTCTGGTAAGCTCATGTGCCCTGTAGCCAAATCTCTCTTCAAAAAAAAAGAAATGTATGGAAGGGAAGAAATCCTGTTATCAATGGACAGGGGCATTCCCTCCATACTTTGCTGAACCAGAGTTCTTTCATAATCCTTCTGGGCCAGAGGGCTTCATTTTGGCACATTCCCATTCAAAGGACCAGAATGTCTGTGGCCTCTATGGGAATGAGAGTGGACACTCACCTTTCACAAAACCCTGAAGGCTTTCGTATTCAACATTCTGGTTCCTCTGCAGACAGAGAACAAAAAGCAACAGTGCAAAGTGACCTGAGTTAACTTTGCATTTTCTAGTGCCCATGTAAGCCCTACCCCTGAAACAATGGCAAGGGTGTGCCACCAGGAAAGTGCTCCACGTAAGCCACAATAATTAGACCCATCACCCCTGCACTGTTCGCCTCAGGACCACTGCCAGAAGCACATGCACTGGCCATTAACGTGGCAGGGGAGGTGGTTGTGATGCCGTACAAATCACTCCTCAGTGGCCATATGGTGGCTTATGTAAAGCACAGTGCTATGTGGGGCAATTTCATATAGGAAGGCCCTGGGTTCGAGTTTAGGACCTCCCCAAGCATGCTATACACATGTATCCATGTGAACTTGGGCTGGCTGAGTGCTGAGGTTTGTAAAAGATTTCTGGCATTGAGATCCTGTTGGGGGTACTGTCAGTCTCACGCATAGAAGAAATAAACAAGCAAACAAACAAAAAAACCTACACAGAGCCCCTAGAAAATAAGATCCTCCTGCATCTAAATGTTCCTGAAGACTATGCTTTGCCCAGATTGTCATTCCTCTAGCCCCAATTCAAGACCAACAGCCTCCCTGTGGAAGCAGTTATCACAACTCTGACTAAGTACAATTTCAGTATTAACTGAAGCCGTATCTGTCTTACCAGGTAGATTGTGAGCTCCCTAAATGTGAGGCCTGGCCTTTGTCTTTCCTGTTGACCACTTTGTCCCCAGTGCAGACCAATTATAAAGCACTCAGTGAATTTGCTGAATGAATGAATCTTCAGCCTAGGCACCCACTTTGTACACATGTGGTTCCAAACATGTAGCCTCCTACTCACAATCCTGCAGTTAGCTATGCACCCTGCCAGCTTCTTCCTCAGAGCATCCTATTTGCAAGGTGTGCTTTTGCATACATTTATCCCAACATTTTTGAGTGCCAGGCAATGTGCTAGACATCGGTTCAGTGCGGTGAAGTTCCTGCCCACAAATCATATGGCAATGACTGCAAAGGCTAAAGCAGAGGGAGAGGGACAAAGTGTAGGTGAAGGTCCTCTTTCACACAGAGATCAAGAAAGGCTTCTCTACTAAGATATTAGGTCATCGAGACCCTGAAATATAGGAGGGAGTGAGTCATGCTGCTATCCAGCAGCAGAGTGTTCTGGGCACCAAGAATCACAAGTACAAAGGCCCCCAAATGTACCTGGTGTGCTTGAGGAAAAACAAGAGACCAGAAGGGCTAGTGGAGTCGGGAAGAGTGGCAAAAGACAGAGAAAAGCAGAAGAAGAGAGGATTGTGTGGGCTGGCAAAGGAGAGGGCTGGTAGGCAGATCCTAAAAGGCCTCATAATGCTTGGCTTTCATTCCAGTGGCATGGGGAGCCATTGAAGCATTCTGGGCAGAGACGTGACATAATCTGATGCAGGTTTAAAAGAATACAACCACATGGCTGCTGGGCTAAGGACACAGGGTGGGGGGACCAGCAGGTGGCATGGTAGTTAAGGCGCTAGATACTCCTACATGGCTGACCGTGGTTGGAGTCCCAGACCTGGTGGCTTGCTTTCTCACTTTCCTTCTCTCTTTCTGTGTCTTTCTCTTGTCAAATTAAAATAAATGAGTGGATAAGTAAATGAATAATTCCTTAAAAAAAATAAAAAAGAACGCAGGCTGGGGAAAGGAAGAGTCAGAGTAGATACTAACTATAGGCAACCACGACAACCCAGCCAAGATGTGATAGGGGCTGAGATCAGGATGGCAGGTGTGATGGGAAGAGGACGGATTCTGAATACATCTTGAAATCAGAGCCCAAAGGCAGAGATTATGAAAGACCATCAGGGGCTAGAAGGTGGCGTGGTAGTTGAGGTGCCGGACTCCCACATGGTCAACCACAGTTCAAGTATTTCTCACTCTCTCTCAAGTTCACATGCCCTACAGCACATTTTAAAAAAATAATAATAAATAAAATTAAATAATTCTAAAAAAAGGAAAAGATTGTCTAAGCGGAAACATATCCCATCTAATGACCTAAATCATTTTTTTCAAGAATTATGATTTAACTTTATTTTATTTTATTTATTTATTTTAATTTGACCAGAGAGGAGGGACAGAGTGAGAGGGAAAGTGTAAAAAGCAAGCCACCAGGTGCAGTACTCGAACTGCAGTTGGCCATGTGGGAGTCCAGCACCCTTAATCACCACACCACCTGCCAGCCTCACCAGCTAGATCTTTATTCAGCCCACAGGATAACTGAGGCAGGCCCGAATTTTGGAAGGTTATTTCTTCATTTGTTCTCCAACCTGAAGAATGTAAGCACATCTTCCAAGGTTGCCACACTATCCAATAATCAAGTGACCACTCCCCAAAAGAGCCTCCCCCAATAGCATCCAGGCCCACTGGACCTGAAATGGCAGAAAAAAATGTTAGTCCAAACAGGGAGTAAACAACCAGGT
>NW_006205526.1:19853-22762 GCF_000334495.1 Tupaia belangeri chinensis
TTCAAATTCAGTGTAAAGTAAACTTATTTAACTCTTTCCTTAAAAAACAAAATAAAACAAAACAAAAACCTGTTAGGCTGCCAGGTGGCATGGTGGTTAGGGCAGCTGGATCTCACATGGTCAAGTGTGCGGTTTAAGTTCTGGACCTGGTGGCTTAGAAGACATGCTGGGAGCAGGTGTGTGGCAAAAAGAGAGTGGAAGGGAAAGGTTGCAGTGTGGCCAGCTTCCTGGAGAAGGGGTTTCTCACTTCTTCTGTCTGTTTCTCTCTCTCTCTTTCTCTCTCTCTTTCTCTCTCTCTCTCCTGCAGGACATGTGCCCTATAGGAAAAACTAAAAGTTCCTCATAAAACACAAATTTCTACTCCCAATAGCACCAACATCCTGGTGAGGAGGTGATATTTAAAGGCTTTTTCTACAGCACGCTGGCAAAAAAATTGCCTTGTTTTGCTTTTTAAAATCTTAGCATATAGAAATATTCTATAATTAAGGCAATTTTAACAATAGTAGATAATAATTTGACTATAAATTATAAGGAATGTAGTGACTGCTTATTCTAGCACCAAAAAAAAACAGGACTTTCTGTGAAGTGACTGCCAAGAAGAATGATACTCCCACTCAGACTGGACCATTGCAAGTAGTAACTGCTAACCACATGCTTTACACTGCAGCTTGCAAGGACACAGTGCTTTGTGTTCATCTCTAACCAAACACCAGACTGAAAACTCAATGGAGACAAATGTGTGGTGGAATAGAAACAATAACTGAAGAAAACAAACACAAAAAACACAAAAAATTCCCTGGCTTAATGCTTGCTGCAGTTTGTGAACTAAGGAAACCACTAAAGAAATCACTTCCAGCTGCCTCTGTAGACAGAAGTCGAGTATGTGAGAGAGAAGACGGGCATTTGGAGGCTTGCAAAAGCCAATCAGACCCAAGTAGCAATGAAGAAGGATGGACTAGCATAAAAAGAATGGCTGGGATGAAGCGGAGACCAGGGCCTGATCCAAACTATACAGGGAAATGAAGAAGTGAGCTCCAGGAAGGCTGAAGCAAGGAGCAGGAAGTAAAGGCAGCCTCTTATCGAAAAGGCACATAGGTCCCAACTGGGTTTCTGCTGCTGTCTGAAACAGACAATGTAAGAAGCAATCATTTGTCTACCAGGATTAAAACAAACCACCTGTAAGTGAGCCAAGCAATAGCACACCGTACTCCAGGCTAAGAAGAAAAAGAGTTTTTCCTCTTCCCTTTCTTACATAGGCATCTAGGACCAGGTATATTCAACATTTTTAAATAAAAAGCTTGAAATAAATGAATAAAATCTAGCAAGCAGTTCTTAGTCCACTTGGACTGCCATAACAAAATACCATAGACTATGTGGCTTATAAATGACAGAAATTTATTTCTCAGTTCTGGAGCCTTGGAAGTCCAAGATCAAGATGCCGGCAGATTCAGGGTCAGATTCTGTGTCAAGTGACATTCCTTTTTCTCAAAGGCCTCCTCACTGTAACTTAACAAGTGGCAGAAGGGGCAAGGGATCTCTCTGGGGTCTCTTTTTATAAAAAGGACACTGGGGACAGCAGGTGATGTAGTGGTTGAGGTTCCGGACTCCCACATGGCCAACTGTGGTTTGAGTTCTGGACCCAATGGCTTAAAACTCAAGCTGAGCACATGGGTGTGCATCCTCCAAATCCCAGGAGGAGAATGGAGGAGAAGGGATTGTGGAGTGGCCATTCCCCCTTTCTCACTGTCCAGTCAGTGTACTTGGCCCTATGGCAAAAACCTTTTTAAAAAGGGAGGGAGGGGAACTAGCAGTTCGCGTAATGGCTAGGTCGTTGGATTCCTGTGTACTTGACTGTGGTTCAAGTCCGGGACCCGGTGGCTTAAACTCATGCCAGGCGCGTGTGTGTGCCCAAGATCCCAAGAGGAGAATGGAGGAGAAAGGTGTGGCATGGTCATCCCCCCGGGGGATGATTTCTCCCTTCCTGTCTCTCTGTCTCTCTGTCTTTCTGGGGAACACTTGCACCCTATAGCAAAAACCTCTTAAAAAAAAAAAAAAAAAAGGAAAGAAAGAAAGGTTCAGAAAGCTTCCTGGTCAGGGATTATCCTTAATGTCTAACGTTTTTCTCATTATACATTTACTCTGTAAGTGTTTAAAAGACAAACCAATATTCAAATATTTAAACCTGTCACTCCTAAGTAGGATCCAACACGCTTGCCTCTTGTGACTCAGAATGTCAATTTCCCATGCTGAACACAGCAGGAAGTTTCAGTATTAGGAACTAAATCTAACCGGGATCTTCTAGAGAGCTTAGAAGTGATGCAGAAGAGCAAAATTATGAACCCAAAGCTCTGAAGAGAATAAACTACTAAATATATAATATACAGTCTTTAACCTATTTTTTAAAATAAAAGGACAAATGATACATAGAATGACTATTGATCCAGCACTGTTGGGAAACTGGGTACTCTGAATAGGTAAGTATATAAATTAAATGAAATTTCCCCCTTTTATGAGCAGTTTCCATACTTTTCTTTTCATTTATTTTTTAGGTTTTTGTCATAGGGCACATGCACTCACCAGAGATAAAAAGAGGGAAAGTGAGAAGTCACTCCCCAGGGAGGATGGTCACATCACAATCCCTTCTCTTCTATTCTCCTCCAGGATTTTGGGCACACATGTACACGTGCCTGGCATGATTTTCAAGGGGCGAGGTCCAGAGCTTGAACCATGGCTGGTCATGTGGGAGTCTGGCACCTTAAACCACCATGCCACCTGCCAGCCCAGTTTTCATATTTCAGTATTTCCAATGGAACTTTTCTTTTTTTAAGTATTATTTTAGGGGACCAGCAGGTGGTGTGGTGGTTAAGGTGCTGGACACTCCCACATGGCTGACCATGGTTCGAGTCCTG
>NW_006205526.1:24000-33074 GCF_000334495.1 Tupaia belangeri chinensis
GACATAGCCATTACACTAACTGCTGGTTCCCACCAAAGCATTTTATCACCTCACATACAAACCGCTATCTAACTCATTTGAATGTTATCTCCTCACAGCTTAATTCCTGTTTTACACCTGTTGGAACCCCCAGCCCCTCCCTCACATACTGCTCTGAATGAAGGACTTATTCAGTGATGGCTGCTGATAAGTCTCTAAAGGCCTTTTCTCCAAGCAGAATACATGGACTTTATCTCAGCTGCTTCTATCATTTAGCTGTTCTGCTTACTTCCACATTCCCAGCTGTGTCCTGGAGGGTTGTGCAGGTCAGAAGCCCAGGGATTTACTGTACTTCTGTTTCTTGATAAGATACTCGAAGAGAATTAACAAAAAAAACATTAAAGTAAGGGATAAGAGATTTTTTAAAAACTTTACCAATAAAGAGAAAGGAAAGAAATATCACCTAGCACACTGACACTTAATTGATAAATGACAGCAAGGCTGGATTCCTTTCTAATTCTCTCCGAAGTATTTGCAATGTCCTTTCTTATGTCTTTACCTGCAGCAAAGCATCACTGGTTGTGGTTTATACTTGAATCTTGACTTTAAAACATTTTCCCTAAATTTTACAAACACGTCTATTAAATCCAAGTTAGCCAAAATTTACAAAGCATGCAGAGTCTAAGCTAAAACACTCACCTGAGCCACTACGTGATGACTCTTGTTGGAAGATTTAGAATCATAGACTCGCAGAGATCATCGAGGGGAGTGAGTCTCAACAGTGGTGGCGCCTTTGAACCACTGTGGACCTTTAATGGAATACTATGTCCTATCTTTGCCCCCAAAGTATGATTTAATCGGTCTCGGGTGGTGCCCAGGCATTAGTGGATCTTAAAAGCCCCCCAGGTGGTTCAACATGTAGGGCTGAAAATCACCAATCTAATTCAACACTGCAACTCTCTCTCTCTCTTTTTTTTTTTTTTTGGAGAGGTTTTTGCTATAGGGCGCGTGCGTTCACCAGACAGACAGAGGCAGAGAGATAGAAAGCAAGAAATCACCCCCGAGTGGATGGCCATGCCACAATCCCTTCTCCTCCATTCTCCTCTCGGGATCTTGGCCACACATGCACATGCGCCCGGTGTGAGTTTTAAGCCACCTGGTCCAGGACTTGAACCGTGGTTGACTACATGGGAGTTCAGCCGTGGTTGACTACACGGGAGTTCAGCAACATAGCCATTATGCTAACTGCTGGTCCCCAACACTGTAACTCTCTTTCATGCTCTTTTTTCTAAGAAGGGAGAACCTCACCTTAAGTATCAACCAAGTGGGGCTGGCAGGTGGCATGGTGGTTAAGATGCTGGACTTCCACATGGCTGGCCACTGTTCAAGTTCTGAACCTGGTAGCTTTCTCTCTCTCTCTCTCTCTCTGGTCATACTTAAAATAATAATAATAATAAAGTTAAATAAATAATTCTTTTTGAAAAAAAGGTATCAACCAACTAATTTTTCACAGATAGGCTAAAACCACTCATTCCAAAAACCAAACCACATCCTCTCCATGTAAATGACTCCATCTGCAACAGTGGAGATTTTTTTCTCTCTCCCTCAATTATTTTTTTTGTCCTCAATAAGCTAACATCCATGCCAACCCCAAAGTAAATAGATTTTCTAGATATTCTTTGCCTTGGAATCCCACTGCATAATTTCTGAAAACTTAAACTACGTGTGTCTGTTTCCCCCAATCCACATGCTTCTTTTCTCAAAAAGAACTCTGGGAGATTAGGCAGGCATGGTTTCCCTGAAAGATAGCATACCACCTTTTCCTCTCCAGCTTGGACTCAGCCTATCACTTTCACTATTAACATGATATGGGCCTTTCTTCAAATCCCTCCAAACTTCACCTTCAACACTTGTTTGGCCCACTTCACTCTAGTTTGTACCTGCCTTGCCTAGTGGACGTCCCTCTTTTGGCTTAAACTCTTTCCATTTTGTGAAAGATGCCTTTTTCCCTGAAGCAGCCTCTTTTACTCTGCCAGCTAGTCATGCCGGGTTCTTTTTTTTTCTTCCCCCAAGCAGCTGGTCTTGTTGATGTCTGGCATACATGTACCTGGGCTTCCAATAAGATGTTTCTACCTAGTTTCCAGGCTTCCTGGAGGTTATTAATTTTTTTAACTCTTCCATTCCATTTTTTTCCTATTTTCTAATATTTGTTAGAGTTTCTTTTTCAAAAGTTGAATACCTGGCTGATGGATCTCTTTGATTTTTCTCCCACCAGATTGCTGAATTAAATGCATCAGAACTTAAATATAACATTTCAAATTACCTCCAGGATGGAACTGCTTCATGAATTTTCTGCACTTTCATGTTCTCTATGGTAAGCAACAGATGTTTAACCAAGTGGAGTTGAAAATGCTAGTTCTTACCTGTTCATACTTTAGTGTATCTGTTTATTTATATAAAATATTCTGATTCCCCTAAGCTTGTTCTTATACTTGGTAAAGACAATAAAGATTTTGTTGTTGTTGTTAAAAGAACTGATGGGGCCAACAGGTGGCGTGGTGCTTAAGGGCACTGGACTTCCACATGGCTGACAGCTGTTTGAGTCCCAGACTTGGTGGCTTGTTTTCTCACTCTCTCTCTCTCTCTCTATCTCACTCTCACTCTGTCCCTCTCTGGTCAAAATTTAAAAAGAAAAGAAAATAAATAAAGTTAAATAACATCATTTTTTAAAAAAAGATAACTAACATGCATTAACAAGCTTTATATTCCGGATCCAATGCAGTGAACTACTCTTCTAAATTAGCTGTAAATTACCTAATCAAAACACTCTCAACTTTTTGTTCCTTTAAGCAGTATATCTCAACAGAAAGAAAAAAAATAGGATTCTAATTCTAAATATTTCTGAAAGATTTATATAAGGCTCAATTATTGATGAAGTGGTAAAGACAAGAATAAAATGTGTTCTCCACAAAGAGTGAAAGTGCTCTCCAAGAGCCAGCCAGTGGCATGGTGGTTAAGGCAGCTGGATCCCACATGGCTGATTGTGATTCAAGTCCTGGACCTGGAGGCTTGAAAAACATGGGTATGTGTCTGCATGCCCATAATCCCAAAAGGAAAATGGAGACAAGATTGCAGCATAGCCATCCCCCACTGGGAGGGGGGGAGTTTTTTTTCAGAAAATGGAGACAGGATTGCAGCATAGCCATCCCCCACTGGGAGAGGGGGAGTTCTTTCTCACTTTCTCTCTCTCTCTGGTGAGTATATGATCCTACTTCAAATTACTTTTTTAAAGTAATTATTTAAGTTTATTTATTTATTATTACTTTCCAGTTTGATCAGGAGCAAGAGAGAAAGTGAGAAGGCAAGCTACCAGGTCCAGGACTTGAATCCCAGTTGGCCATGTAGGAAGTCCAGCGCCTTTAACTACCACACCACCTGCCAGCCCCATATTTCAAATTACTTTAAAAAGGGGATGAGGGAGACCAGCAGATGGTGTAATAGTTAAGTCACTAGACTCACACATAGTCAACCACAGTTCAACTCCCAGACCTGGCAGCTTGAAACTCACACTGGGTGTGTGTGTGCATGCATGCCCAAAACCCTAAAACAATGGAGAAGGGATTGCAACATGGCCATTCCCCAGGGGATGATTCCTCACTTTCTGTCTATCTCTCTATCTCTCTGGCGAGCACACACACTCTATAGCAAAAATCCCTCTCTTAAAAATAAAAAAAAAGGAAAAAGAAAAAAAGGGAGGAGTCTCTAAGTTACACCAATGTATCATGGAGATTCACTCTAAATTTATTTCACTTCCAAATGTTTAGATACAGAATTTCCAAGATTAACAGACCATGAGATGGCAATCTATCATCAACAGCATGGGTGTCCTGACAGAGAATGTGATAGGACTATCTATGCCATGCCCTCACTTGTTCAACAACTACTGCACTGAGCTACCATTACTTGGTACTGGTGGGCACATAAATGCCAGGAGTTGCCATCTCTGCCCTCAGGGTGCTTACAGTTGAGACGATAAACACACGCCTGCACAGTTAACTATAACACAAAGTGGTTATATGCGAAGATCATAGATAGGGCTCAAGCAGGGAATTAAGAGGAAGAGGGCAGGGACGGCAGGTGGCATGGTGGGTAAGGATACCAGACTCCCTCATGGTCAACCACAGTTTGAGTCCCAGACCTGACAGCTTGCTTTCTCACTTTCCTTCTCTCTCATTCTGTCCTCTGGTCAAATTAAAAATAAGTAAATGAGAGGCCAGCAGGTAGAATGGTGGTTAAGGGCATAATTGGAGAAAAGTTTGGGATAGACATTTATGCAAAAATATCCCTCAGGTGTTTTCCAGGGACAATGACATCAGAGGGAACACCTAGCTCCAAAAAAAAAAAAAAAAAAAAAGTAAATAAAGTTAATTAAAATATTTCTTTTTGAAAACCAAGTAAATAAATACATTATGTTAAATAAAATAATTCCTTTTTAAAAAAAAGAGGGGGGCCAGCAGGTGGTTAGGGCACCAGACTCCCACATGGCCAACTGTGGTTTGAGTCCCAGACCTGGTGGCTTGCTTTCTCACTTTCCTTCTCTCTCTCTGTCCCTGGTCACATTTAAAAATAGTAATAATAAAATTAAATAATTATTTTTTTTAAAAAGAGGAAGAGAGCACACCTAACCCTGGAGAATTCAGAAGGGACTTAATGAAAAAAATATCATTTGAGATAATTGGAGCCACTGAAGCTCAAAGCTCAAAGCAGTGATGTAAAGAAAATTAAGCTGTCAATGTTCAGGATGAAATGGAATGGCAGCAAGAGGCAGGTATTTCAAATGGCCTCCTAACAGATCTCTCTGCCTTTATCTCTTGCCTCACAGACCCCCACCACAAAGTGCCAATAGTTATCTTCCTAAAACAGCTTGACTGATGACATTCCTCTCCACAAAAACCCTCACTGGCTCCCCATGGCCGTGGAAGTACAACCTACACCCGTTCTACTGCTGATGCTGTAGTCTACGTTTGGCTTGACATTCTTGCCTGCAAAAGATGTGACCAGACCCTCCCTACTACAGTGTGAGAATGGAATTACGATGGTCTTTTACTTGTTGAAGACCCTCCCACAGCTTATATAAATTGCTAAAACTTCTATGGAAATAAAGTCCTTTATATTCTTTCCCAGTCTTACTGTCTCTACAACATGCCAGACTGCATTCTGGGTCAGATAAGACCTGGATTTAATCCCACTTCTGCCATCACTAGCTCTAAGACTACGAATATATACATATAATATATATGCATGTATTTTTTTCTAATTTTTTGGTAGAGGGCAGGTGCACTCTCTAGAGAGGGAAAATAAGAAATCACCTCCCACGGGACACTGTCATGCCACGATCTCTTCACTTCTATTCTCATTTCTGGCACACAACACGCCAACCACGTTTCTCAAGCTACCAGGTTCAGGACTTGAACCACACAGTCAGCCATTTAAGGTCCAGCCACCTTAACCATGCCACAGGCTGGTTCTCTATGTGTGTATTTTGTTCACGATAGATTCCATGTGTTCATGCACAAGATAGAAAGTACCCTCAACAAGGTCTCAGAATGCCACGATCACACCCCACCCCATCCCACCTCCCCCCAGTCCTCCAACTTGTCAGGATCTTGGGCTTGTACCTAGCATGTGCCAGGCCCTCCAGGCTGGAGATTCAAACTGACAGGCATGTGGCTTCCAACACCACACTTCATTATACTATCCCCTATGCCACCAGGCTAGGCCTGTGAATGTATTTCTTAATACCTTTGAATCTCAATTTCCTTACCTGTAAAATAGGGATGATGATGATTCTAACTTTACATAGTGGGTTGTGGCCTTTAAAAAAAAAAAGTAATAATAATTATTATTACTGTTATTTTATTTGAGCAGGGAGAGGGAGAGAAAACAAGTTGCCAGGTCCGGGACTTGAACTGCAGTCAGCCATATGGGAGTCTAGCACCTTAACCAACATGCCACCTGCTTGTTGTGGGCTTTAAATAAGAAAATCATATAAAGTTCTTGGGCCAAGGCCAGGGAAAGTAGTGAATATTTACTAGCTCTTAGCATGAAGCCAAACACAATTTTTTGTTTGTTTTTTGGTGAACACATATGCAAACAAACCACAGTGCTAAAACAGTTCACATTATTGAGGAGCCAGAGACTCGCTTCCAACTGACTCAGATTAACACCAATGTTGTTTCCTTTGCTCAGGTAACAAAACGCTTCCTTTTTCATTCCTCAAGTCTTGTCTCCAGTTAATCCTGAAATTGCATGCAACTCAACGTGAATCAAATAAAACACGAAAGCAGCAATTATGCTAAATCCAACATTTCATATTCACATGTTCTCACTAGAGACAGGGCTGCATAAATCAGAACTTTTACTGAGTTCCTTTCTGAGCATCCAGGAGACAGTTCCTATCAACTACTTGAACAATTTCTATACTGACAAGCCCTGTGGCTCAACTAAACTCTCACCTCAAGTGAAACAGAGAAAGTCAAACCAATGATTCCAACAGAGGAGGAGATCACAAGTTCATTGCAAAACCCAATCCATCTACATAAGGGGAGAAGGGGAAATACAAATCTTGAAGAGGTATGGTGTGTTTGTCATATACTATAATAAATTCACTGTCAAAGTATGGCTACCTCTCCAAACACACAAATACTTTTGGGGGGGGAAGGGGGCAGTATGTAACTCTTAACAATCGGTATGACTCCCAGAATCCTCTGAGGTATAGATACGTGCATGTGTATATGTGGATGTGGGAGTGGACACATGCTTACAGGAGCATTGCTCATGAACATAAAATGAGAACAGAAAACACAAACTCCAAAATCAAAACCACAGCAAGGCTCCTTCGTAGCCTTGAATGTCACTGTCTGGCACACTCAAGAACATTTCTAGCCAACTGCTTCACTCTTAAAAAGACAGTTTCAGCAACCATTGGATTAGCAGTAAAGCACCAATTGCCATGTATGCTTTATCCTGTCTTTCTGGAGGGAGGCACAATGATAGTGCTTAGACATTTCAACTTATTATCATTATTATTTGGTTGTGGGTGAGTTAGCATTGCCTCATTAGTACTCTAGTCTCAAATCTCTTCTACCATGGAACGTCCTGGGCACTCCCTTTCCTCGGCTGTAGCATTCACATGGTACTTATCACATGCCGTGTTGTACTCCAGTGACGTGTGCACATGGCTTATCCCCCCACTGACATGAAAGGTCCTGGAGGCAGAAGGCCCTCCTACCCTTCTCACGGACCCTATGATGCCCCAAATAGAATACTGTTCATGGTAGGCCCTCCAACCAGATAGGACTGTTCAAAGCTGAACAGAAATGTATCCTTTGTGTTAAAGATCCCTTTTAATTGTACCTTTTTCATCATATTTGAAAAACACAGGAGTCAAATGGACAGGCAATAGGACTTGGGTGGAAGTCCTCTCAGCACCCCAACACCCTCACGAGCACATCAAATTATCCCAATTATGATCTATAAAGACTGACACTCCTTCAGAACATGGCGTATTCTTAAAGCCTGCTCAAACCTCTAGAAGGCAAGTGCGAGGTCATTGGGAATAACACCTTAAACTTGACCTAAGCTCAAGAAGCTAGGCACCTGGACTTGGCAACCCTCTGCCTAGAAAACAATCCTGGATGTTTTGCATTAAAAAAAAAAAAAAAAATTACCCCTGAAATACCATGTGCCTGACAATGAGTTCATTGAGATCTAAGCTATATGCTATACTATCCCCCACCAAAGTAACCAAAATTACCTGAGTGTCCCAGAGAAGATGAGGCTAATGTATGCATCTGGAAAGGCCAGGGTGATGGTTAAGATTACCTGTTTCTATACTAGCTGTCTAAAGGTATTTACTTGGGTCTGTCTGCGTTGTGACTGTGTCCTAGACTCAAATGAATGCCTCTAACACTCCACATTTTTGAGCCATTCAGTCATGCATTTTTGTTATTGTTGAAAGGGGTAAGAAATTGCACTGCATGAGCTAAAGTCCTTGGTGGTCTTCCAAGGATTCCAGCTAAAAAGGCACTTCTTTTGTTCCTCAGGAGAATACAGTCCAGTAGGTCATTCAAAAGGGGATATAAAAGCAGCAGCCCAGGGAAGGAGATGAAGGACAAGGCAAAAAGAATACAGAGTTTTGGGTGTGAGCACATTAGTTTCCATTTCCTGTTGCTGGTCACTAATAACCCCCTTATCTTTGGAGAAAAGTTTGGGATAGACATTTATGCAAAAATATCCCTCAGGTGTTTTCCAGGGACAATGACATCAGAGGGAACACCTAGTACCAAGTCCCTGAGCACTTCTCAGCCTCTGAAATGCTGGCTGGAGAAGACGCCCTGCTAGTGCAAGAAACCGCACAGAGCAAAGTTGGAGAAAGCAGGGAGGCCCATTTGCCAGCCCACTCTCTGAATGTCTCCAGTCCGTTTCAAAGGCACATATTGTTTGCAGGAGCAGAAGGTGAAAACTTGTCACATTCCCACTAAGGGCAGAGCTGCATCTATCCCTTGGAAATGTGGGAATGACAGCTGTAACCTTCAGGCCACTGCACAGGGCACAAAGACCCCAGGTCTGACCTGCGGAGCCCCCAAGCTTAGGTGGCTGCTAGTTCACTTCACTTTCTGGTGGAGCGGGAGAAAGAGAGGAAAGAAAGAGTGCTTTTCAGGGCTCCACAACCAATAAAATCCTGCTGCTGTGAAGACAGACTTGAGCTCCCAAAAAAGACAGGCAGCCAAAGGGCAAGCCTTCTCTAATCAGCGCTGTGCCAGTTACTTGATAGCTGCCAAGCTGCAGTGGGCACCTGGGCTGCTCCAACGATTTCTTAGGTTATATTTCAAGACAAATGCCGATTACACTCCGAGGAAGTGACAGCAAGTTCCCTCAATTACCTGTGTAATTTATATGTAACTGATGACTGCATGTAATCTCCAAGGTTATTAATAGTCCTTCCAAAAAAATGACCCCCAAGTCTCCCTAAGCCTTGGGAAGCGCCTAGCTGAAATTACAGTATTTCCTTTACTGGCTGCAGGTCCCCGTGC
>NW_006205526.1:33145-41259 GCF_000334495.1 Tupaia belangeri chinensis
CCACCCCCCCGCCACCCCCGCCTCAGCACCGGACTGTGCACAAGTTGGGAGGTGAGAATGAGTGAGCGAGACAGGAGCACCCGCCCCGGGCCGTGCC
The DNA here is from genome assembly GCF_000334495.1 of Tupaia belangeri chinensis. Taxonomy (NCBI): domain Eukaryota; kingdom Metazoa; phylum Chordata; class Mammalia; order Scandentia; family Tupaiidae; genus Tupaia; species Tupaia belangeri. The sequence goes on from NW_006205526.1 coordinate 33,243, forward strand.
CCCGCGCAAGGAGGGGCGGAGGGAGCCCCCCAGAATGTGGCTTCCCGATCGCTCCCAGGAAGGGCTTTCACAAACACCCCATGTACCCCCAGCATCGAAATCAGGTGAACTTTCTGACAAGCTAAGCGTCTCGATTTGCATAACCATCTTCAGAGATTCAGGTCTGTAATTGAAAGTGCAACCCTTAAAATGAGGTGAGAAAAAAGAAAGGGGGGAATACCTTTCTTTGTCCACCACCTTCTGGAAAGCGGGAGAGTTCCCCAAAGTCAGGGTTTGGAGGGGTGGAGGATGGGGGGGGAGTGTTGTTTGCTTTTTAAAGGCGACTTCTTCCGAGAGGAGAACGGAGGAGAAGGGATTGCGGCGTGGCCATCCCCCCTGGGGGGTGATTTCTTGCTTTCTGTCTCTGTCTCTCTCTGTCTGGTGAACGCACGCGCCCTGTAGCAAAAAAAAAAAAAAAAAAGAACGTCAATGAAAACTCAATGCAAGCTCCACGTTTTGCACCCCTGGAAATCTGGCAAGCTCCAGAGGTACCGTCTTCACCACTGGCGGACCCCCACACCTCCACCCCGCCTCTCCTTACCCACAGAACAAAGCAGGGAGCCCCGTAAGGCAAGGAAGCCAGTGACACGCACTTTGAGGGCCAGTCCTCAGGGCCTTCCCAGGACGCTAAGACTGCGAGGGCGGTGGAAGCAGGCGCGGGGGTGGCACCCAGCAGCCCGCGGGCGCCCCTCCGCTCGCAGTGCCAGGGGACCGTCCGCCCGCGGGGAACGCTCTACACCGGCGCCGCCTCGCTCTCGCTCTCGCTCTCTCGTCTGCTCATTTGTCCCTCCCAGCTACCCGCGTCCGACAGAGGTGTGGGGGCGAAGGGGGGGTCCTCGGACCTTTCCCCAGGGTGCCCATCTCTGCAGCCGCCTCCCGGGGATCCCCACCTAACCTTGATCTCGCGCAAGGGGGCATCGTTCTTGTTGAAGCCGTTGGACACGTGTGGACGTCGCACTTCCGAGCCACTTTTCCACTTGAACTTGGTAGCCAGCAGCTCGCCGCTGAACCCGGCGGAGGCGCAGAGAAGCGCTGGCCTGACCGTGCCATGGTGCAATGGCTCCGCTAAGCGACAATGCGGGAGTGGGCCGAGGGGCGCAGAGTCGGGGGCTCGCGAGTGCAGCAGAGGGCAAAGGAGTTGGAGCTGGTAGAAGAGGAGACGCGGGGCGGAAAGTGGAGCTGGGCCTCGAGTCAGGCAACGGTCCCCGGTGCCAGGCGGCCGACCTGGGGAGGAGGAAGAGAAGGACGAGGAGGTGGCGCGGGGCCCAGGGAAGCAAAGGCGCGGGCCGGCGACCTCGGGGCTCCGCGGGGCAGCGAACCGGGCAAGTTGGCTGGCCGGCGGGGCAAGGGTGCGAGAAGAGAGGAAGGTGGCAGGCGCCGCGGGGACCGCGAAGGGTGTGGGTGGCGGCGGCTGGCTCTGGCTACGCCCTGCTCGGGCTGCCCGGTGTTGGTCCACTTGCCTGGCTCAGCTGAGCTGGGCTCCGTCTGCCCTGGGCCACAGGGCTGTGCCCTCCCCAGCTCTGCTGCTGATTGACTGGCCGGCGTACAGGGCGACGCGCTCCGCAAACTTGGCCAAGCTGGCGGCCCTAGGAGGGGAGGGGGCTGGCAGCGGCGGGGGCCGGGAGCACTCAGGGCCAGGCTGGGAGAAAACCTGGAAATGGGGTTGGATCCGGCCAATCCACTTCCTAGGGCGCATGCACCTCTCCTGCAGAGCTCCTTCATGCCACACGCCCCACCAGCTCTTCCCTCCTCCCCTCCTCCTCTACTCCTCCACCCAGAGACCAAAGGCCAACTTCTTTGGGCTGAAAGGCCCAAGTCCTGGGGTAACTGGTGGTCTGGAATTTGTCCCCAGGCCCACGTCTGAACCATATGCCTTCTGCATGTGGCCACCTGACCAGCAGCCCCCAGGCCTTCCGATGATGCTCTCGGGTGTCCCCCCAACCCTCACCTCTGTGACATACACAATATACCAGCCCCGCACCTTGGTTCTGCAAGTTTATCCGAACCTGAAGCTGGAGAACAACACCAACAAAAACAACAAAACAATCTCAAGGCCTTGGGGCCACGTCAGGGTTGATCCTGGAGACCTTGGAAACTTTGGGCCCAACCGCTCCTTGTTCAGGTAGGGGAACTGGAGTCCAGAGTAAGGAAGTGACCTGCTAATGGTGTATACCTAGGGGAGCTGGGTTCAGAACTCAGGACTCCTCACTGTCGTGCCATATGCAGTAATGGTAGCCCATGCCAGTCTCCCTGCTTAAGCTTTTTGAGAGAAACTGACAACCCATCTCTGCTTAGCCACTGGAAAACTGGGACTGGGCAAATCTCCCCACGTTTCAGGCTTTGTCAGATTCCATTAATGAGTGTTTTTGAAGCTAGCAGGACTCCTTCAGATTGGGAACTTGTCACTACTGTTGTTATTGTTAAAAATCTGCTTTAAGAGGTTAGGGTGAGAAGCACCTGTCAGACACCTCAGGAAGGTGCTGAGAACAGGGCAGATTAAAAGGACTCTCAACTTGCATAAAATTACAGTAGGGTGCAGATATGAACCATCATTACAATTATCACCCTCAGAGGGTTTGTTGAGACTTCCTCCTCTGTTGTAAACCACATTGACATGGTTGGCTGTGAGGAGCTGGAGAAACCATGGTAGCTGACATTTTGAATGCCCACTGCAGACTCCTCTTCATTTTAGTAACTCTTGGAGACCATCAACATAAATAGACAGACTGTGACCTGTCTATAACTGGGACTTCTAATTTCTGTGGGTTGGCAGAACAGTTAACTCTGAAACCAGGAAAACATTTTTTCTAAATATGCAGACTCAACCACGACTAAATTTCCTGCCATTTTCAAGGCACTTTCACATAGTCTAGATTCCCTTAAACTGATAACCATCGGGTCCTCAAGGCATGGCGAGGGCTTAGCCCAGCACTTTTAACATTCATCAATTGATGCATTTACTTAAAGAGGTTCTTCACCAAGGAGAATGTGATCTGAGATGCAACCAACGTTAATAATAAAATGAAATCCAGTGACCATAAGAGAGAAAGTGATACTCCTCAACCATGAAGGCCAAATCAGAACACTGCTTCTCACGAGAAGTTCAGGAAGAGCTCATTCTTTGTTTTCCCCCCCCCCATACACACACACACACACACAATTTACTCCTGCTCTTTCCTCTTAATATATTATTAACACAAACTTGAGCCTTTCCACCAGAAACAGTAACCTCTGGCTATAAACAGATCTGGACAAGTCTGAACTTTCCATGGGAGGTAGGAACCCCAAGCCCTGTTCAGAGGCGGCTCCCACTTCAAACCTCCTTTCATTTAAATACAAACAGGGTGAACAACTGGCAGTACACAAAACAAGTACCATCCAGAAGGGAAGCTTTTCAGATGGCCTGAAATTCCTCCTTTCCTCCTCTTACCCCTCCCCCAGCTCTTCTCTTCCAAAGCAGCTCCTTAGTGGAGATGCACCTACTCCTTATAAATTCTCTGAATGCCAGAAAAAAAGAAGATTGGAGGTTGCATACGGAACGCAAGAATCAACAACTTCTCTGGCTGATTAACTCTCATGTAGCACCTTTTTCTTCCTTTCTTTTTTATTTTTAAAGAGAGATTTTTTTGCTATAGGGCACATACACTTGCTGGAGAGAAAGAGAAGAGACAGAGAGACAGCAAGAAATCACACCGGGGGGTGGGGGGATGGCTACTTCACAATCGCTTCTCCATTCTGCTCTCAGGATTTTGGGCACGCACACACACACACCTGGTGGGAGCATTAAGCCGCCAGGTCAGGGACTTGAACCACGGTTGCCTTACATGGGAGTCCAGCAACATAACCATTACTCCATCTTCTGGTCCATTTCATCCATTTTAAAATATATAATTTAAGGGGCCAGCAGGTGGCATGGTGGTTGAGGTGCTGGACATTCTCACATAGCTGACCACGGTTTGAATCCTGGACCTGGTGGCTTGCTTTCTCACTTTCTCTCTCTCTGTCTCTGTCTCTCTCTGGTCAAAATTTAAAAATGACTAAATAAATGATATTTTAAAAATAAATAAAATAAAATATACAGTCTGGTAGCATTTAGTACAATCATAATGTTGTAAAGCCATCACCACTATCTCGTTCCAGACCACTTTCATCACCCTGAGAGGTAACCACGTACCCATTAAGGACTCACAATCTATTCCCACCTCCCTACAGCCCCTGGCAATTGCTAATCTCCTGTGTGTCTTTACAGAGCTTCTCTTCCAGACCTTTTATATAAATGATATATCACATGATATGGTACTTTGGTGACTGGCTTCTTCCCCTCAGCATCACGCTTTCAAGGTCCACCCACGAGTAGTATGTATCAGTACTTCATTCCTTTTTATGGCTAATATTCCACTGAACAGCCATACCACATCTTAGTCATATACTGATAGCACTCTGCAGTTTGCACAGTGCTTCCAGGTACACCTTCATTCATCAGAACATTTTAGTGTTGTTGCTAATGTCGTTTTGTTTAGTTTCTGGTACAGGGCACATATGCTCACCAGAGAGAGAGAAAGAGGAAAAACGAGAGATCACCTCCGGCGGATGGCCAAGCCACTCCATTCTCCGAATGAGGCCAGAATGGGGAGAACTGGGCATGCACACACACACGCCTGGTATATTTACCAAGCCTCCTGGTCCAGGACTCAAACCGCCCACTCAGCCACGTGGGTTCCAACCACCTTAACCACACCTCACTACTCGGCTGACCCATTGCTGTTATTGTCTAATAGATAAGCAAACCTAGTTTCAGCAAGGCTAGGTGGCTTGTCCACAGCCATAGAGCTCTTAGAATGACTAAAACAAGACCAAAATCTAATTAAGTTCCATACTATCTTTGTCAAAAAATAAATGTTCTCTAGGTCTCAGGTACAGTCAGCAGTGAATGTGCACCTACCCAGATCCTGTGGAAGCATTCCTGTTTCCAGTGAATAAATGTCCATTGAGCATCTCCTGTGTATCAGGTGCTGCTCAGTCCAATTAGGAGGGAGAACATATAAGCCAAAAAGAGTTTACAGTTTCATGTACTGTATATGATGGTTTGCTTAGATGGAATCCACTTATGGTATGCTTGGTTTCCCAGGTGAGAGGTTCTTCCTGATACAGCACCAGAGCCGAGATACATTTGCTGGTCGGCAGAGGGAACAAAGAACATACTTACACGCTGCCATCTTCCAAGTCAAGAGAACTGGTTGGGCCAGGTCCATTCTCTCAGCTTCCGGGCACTTCTGACCTGCTGGGGAACTACCTTCATTGCCAAATATGGTCATAGGAAGTAGAGAAAGTGCTTCCTCCCTTGGCATAAGTTTTTGGCCTGCAGCCCTCCAGTTTCTCCCACTCCGGGACCCATCCCCACACAGCCACCAGTGTGAGCCTTTGACATCTTCTGGACATGATCACTTCCTTGTTTAACTCTTCTCCCTTCCCTGTTGGTACCCCCACTGCTTTCCAGATCAGTTTTCAAATTGCTAAGTAGATCTGACCCTTTGGTATCAGAATGTAGTCTACATTATCGGCTTTCTTTTCTGTTTTATAGAAAAATTGGCAATAAGATTCATGCACTTATCAGAGACAGAGATAGGGAAAAAATAAGAAAGCACCCACCAGGGGGAATTCCCATACCACAATCTCTTCTCTGCCATTCTCCTCTCTGGACTTTGGGCATGCACAAACCCTCACCTGGCATGTTCTTCAAGCTACCAGGTCCAAGACTCGAACCACATACTGAGTCATATGGGATCCAGCTGTCTTAACTACCACGCTGGCCCCATTATAAGCTTTCTTGCTGGCCCTTCCCAGCCCTGTATCCTGTGCTCTGGTCCCAAAAGAACATGTCATCATTCTCTAACATGCCATGGATTCCTTGTATACATTTACCCTACCCTGTCTTTCCCCTCCATTCCTTGGGCAGCTCTTTCATAATTCATTCTTCAAGACTCAGCTGAGATGTCCCCTCTTCTAGAAAACTTTCCTGGATTTCTCCCAAGCAAAGCTAGTAGCTTCTGCTTCTTGGGCTCCAAAACACTGTCAACATAAAATGACTCCCATGCCTGCTCCTCAACAGAAGCCATCCTCTTTGAGGTCCTCCACCCTGTCTCCAAGAGCTCTTCTAGGCTTTATTTTTAAAAATTTTTTATAAAGAATTATTTGATTGTATTTATTGATTTATTTTCATTTGAACAGAGAGGGACAGAATGAAAGAGAGAGAAAGGGAAAAAGCAAGCCGCCAGGTCTGGGACTTGAACCACAGTTGGCCGTGTGGGAGTCCAGCGCCCTTAACCACCACACCACCTGCTGGCCCTTAGGCTTTGTTTTTATTTGCTTGCTTATTGTCTTCAAGAATATAGGTTTCCCAGATATCCAGGGAAATAAAATACCTCTATTTGTGTTTGGAATCTCCTAATTTTCAAATTAGCAACTACTTCAGAACTCTTAAGTGTCAATTGTACAAACTCAAGCTGTCTCAGCTCAGATTTCAACCCACTAGCTTTCCTTGCTCACCTCACACTTCTGCTTTTAAGCAACCAAATAAGAAGTATCTTCTGACTATTTGCTCTATACAAATGTTGCTTCTGCGAAGTCTCCAAAAGCTTGACAGGTCAGTGGCCTTTGAGAATCTAACAGCCTGCTTGGAGAGGAAGGACTCATATCTACATGGAGAAAGATATTGGCAAAGATAATATGAGGGGACTTGAAAACATTCACAAAAAATGGAATTAACGTACAAGTTTATTTTTGGTGCAAAAAAACAAATTTATGGACAGTTTTTTCATAATATTAATATGTGTTTTCTGTGAACTTTTTGGAAGACACCCTCATAGAAAACAATGCATAGATCTACCAGGACAGTCATCTCAGTTTGCTTAGTTTTTTTTGTTTGTTTTTTGTTTTTGTTTTTGTTTTTAGGATTACTTATCCTAATTTGACCAGAGAGAGAAAGTGAGAAAAGCAAGCCACCAGGTCCAGTACACAAACTGTGGTTAGCCATGTGGGAGTGTCCAGCACCTTAACCACTATGTCACCTGCTGGTCCCCAATTTGCTTAGTTTTATGGTGGCTAGTCACCTGGTCCCTCTGGAGATTCTTGCAGAAGTACCAGTAATAAAAGATCAGTCATCTTTGGACCAGCAGTTGGCATAATGGCTATGTTGCTGGACTCCCATATAGTCGACCACAGTTTGACTCTTGGCCCTAGCAACTTAAAACTCATATTAGGCACATATGCATGCATGTCCAAGATCCCGAGAAGAGAATGGGGAATAAGGGATTGCGGTGTCACCATCCCCCAGGGGGTGATTTCTTGCTTTCTATCTCTCTATCTCTCCAGTAAGTGTACATGCCCTACAGCAAAAATCTCTCAAAAAAAAACTTAATTTTTTTTATGACAGTAAACTTCATATTGCCTAGTACTTGTACACACATTAAGTAATCAAGAAATTTTGCTAAGCAAGATTTATTAAAATAAAGATGGTGGGGCCAGCAGTTGGCAAAACGGCTATGTCGCTGAACTCCCATGTAGTTGACCACAGTTCGAGTCCTGAACGCAGTGACTTAAACTCACGCCAGGAGTGTGTGCATACGTGCCCAAAATCCTGAGAGGAGAATGGAGGAGAAGGGACTGTGGCATGACCATCCCCCTTGGGGAGGGTGATTTCTCCCTTTCTGTCTCTCTGTCTCTCTCTTCCTGGCGAACACATGCACCCTATAGTAAAAAACTCTCAAAAAGAAAGAAAAAAATAATAAAGATGGTTATTTTTCCCCAACCAACACAATGCTTGAAACAAAAATGGTACTTAATAAATAATATTTCTAATTAAAAAACAACACATGCTGCTTCACATTATGATCATCATATATTGCCACGTTATTCTGAAAGATATTTTGATAATAAAAATCCTGTAATATTTTTACAGTCCTTGATGCTCACAGCAGGA
>NW_006205526.1:41290-56541 GCF_000334495.1 Tupaia belangeri chinensis
CAACATAGGTATTTCAGATTCACGATTGTGCTTCACATTACAAGAAGTCTGCTATAGTCCTGAACTATCTATAGTAAAGACAAGTCTTTTAAAATAAAATATTACTCTCTAACTCACCATAATAATCTGAGAGGAAGGGGAGAGAAACAGAAAAATGAAGCAACCGATAAAACATTTAAAGTAACTATTATTCAGTAAATGAACTGAACAGGCAGCTGAAAGTATAAGATAAATTACTACAGAAATTACAGCACAACATAAATCACTGTAGCATTTCATTAGCCATTTCCAATAAGTAAATGATCATTTGACCCAAGATACCTCTTTAAAGTACAAAAATGAGTCCATCTTTATTTGCCAAAAAAGGGTTATCTTAAGTTTACATAACTGTAATGACTTAGGATGTAATTCATTTTATATAAAGATATGCCTAATATCACTGCAGAAGTTTCCACCTTTGAAATCTTGCTAAAGATCCATTTTCTGATAAAAACAAAACATTATTCATTTACTGGGTCTAATAATCAGCAAACTATCAAGTCTTAAGTTCATAACAAAATAATTTAGTCCCATCTTTGTGACTAATAGTAATAGAACAAATAACTAACACAAGAAATTTTAAAATATGCAACTCCTAAAATAGCATATTTCAAGGTTATACTGTAAGAAATAAAATTATTTTAAACAAGAAAGAAAGCAGTAATGCCTGATGCCAAATACTGTACTTTCTAAAACTCAGAGAAAGTGAGTTTGCCAATAATAAGCTACTCATACGTGCCAGGTAATCAACAGAACTAATTTTCATAGATTTACTGGAACTGGCCCTCATTTTTTTGTAGTTAAAAAAAGGAACCTCCTGGCATCAAAAGAACATAAACAAACAAATCTTGGGTTGCACGTACCATATGTTTAACAATAAAAGTTTGTAACATATACCTTGTCACACTTTTCTAAATTATGAAATCCAACAGGCCTCCTACATGCCACTACATATATCTTATTCTCCAGCCACTAAGCTGGTAACCTTTAAACAAAACAATAGTGGGGGGAAATGTAGTTTTTCTGGTCGCCTTACAAATAGCTTCTTATGCTGGCTAACCTACAACTCCTGTAAAACCTGCTAGGGCATTCCTCTAGAAATTCTTTTTAGGTCCACTTTACTGGTTAGCTGTACATTCAATATCTTCACATATTACCCTGTGTGCATCTATCATCGGCATTATCACACTTCCGTGTAAGTGAGTTTGTCTCTCTCTCTCTGCTAAACTTTTTCAAATCGTGATTGTCTTTTAATCTATATCTATCTCTCTATCTCTCCAGTAAGTGTACATGCCCTACAGCAAAAATCTCTCAAAAAAAAAAAACTTAATTTTTTTTTATGACAGTAAACTTCATATTGCCTAGTACTTATACACACATTAAGTAATCAAGAAATTTTGCTAAGCAAGATTTATTAAAATAAAGATGGTGGGGCCAGCAGTTGGCAAAACGGCTATGTCGCTGAACTCCCATGTAGTTGAACACAGTTCGAGTCTTGAACCTAGTGGCTTAAACTCACGCCAGGAGTGTGTGCATACGTGCCCAAAATCCTGAGAGGAGAATGGAGGAGAAGGGACTGTGGCATGACCATCCCCCCTGGGGAGGGTGATTTCTCCCTTTCTGTCTCTCTGTCTCTCTCTTCCTGGCGAACACATGCACCCTATAGTAAAAAACTCTCAAAAAGAAAGAAAAAAATAATAAAGATGGTTATTTTTCCCCAACCAACACAATGCTTGAAACAAAAATGGCACTTAATAAATAATATTTCTAATTAAAAAACAACACATGCTGCTTCACATTATGATCATCATATATTGCCACGTTATTCTGAAAGATATTTTGATAATAAAAATCCTGTAATATTTTTACAGTCCTTGATGCTAACAGCAGGGATTCACGATTGTGCTTCACATTACAAGAAGTCTGCTATAGTCCTGAACTATCTATAGTAAAGACAAGTCTTTTAAAATAAAATATTACTCTCTAACTCACCATAATAATCTGAGAGGAAGGGGAGAGAAACAGAAAAATGAAGCAACCGATAAAACATTTAAAGTAACTATTATTCAGTAAATGAACTGAACAGGCAGCTGAAAGTATAAGATAAATTACTACAGAAATTACAGCACAACATAAATCACTGTAGCATTTCATTAGCCATTTCCAATAAGTAAATGATCATTTGACCCAAGATACCTCTTTAAAGTACAAAAATGAGTCCATCTTTATTTGCCAAAAAAGGGTTATCTTAAGTTTACATAACTGTAATGACTTAGGATGTAATTCATTTTATATAAAGATATGCCTAATATCACTGCAGAAGTTTCCACCTTTGAAATCTTGCTAAAGATCCATTTTCTGATAAAAACAAAACATTATTCATTTACTGGGTCTAATAATCAGCAAACTATCAAGTCTTAAGTTCATAACAAAATAATTTAGTCCCATCTTTGTGACTAATAGTAATAGAACAAATAACTAACACAAGAAATTTTTAAATATGCAACTCCTAAAATAGCATATTTCAAGGTTATACTGTAAGAAATAAAATTATTTTAAACAAGAAAGAAAGCAGTAATGCCTGATGCCAAATACTGTACTTTCTAAAACTCAGAGAAAGTGAGTTTGCCAATAATAAGCTACTCATACGTGCCAGGTAATCAACAGAACTAATTTTCATAGATTTACTGGAACTGGCCCTCATTTTTTTGTAGTTAAAGAAAGGAACCTCCTGGCATCAAAAGAACATAAACAAACAAATCTTGGGTTGCACGTACCATATGTTTAACAATAAAAGTTTGTAACATATACCTTGTCACACTTTTCTAAATTATGAAATCCAACAGGCCTCCTACATGCCACTACATATATCTTATTCTCCAGCCACTAAGCTGGTAACCTTTAAACAAAACAATAGTGGGGGGAAATGTAGTTTTTCTGGTCGCCTTACAAATAGCGTCTTATGCTGGCTAACTTACAACTCCTGTAAAACCTGCTAGGGCATTCCTCTAGAAATTCTTTTTAGGTCCACTTTACTGGTTAGCTGTACATTCAATATCTTCACATATTACCCTGTGTGCATCTATCATCGGCATTATCACACTTCCGTGTAAGTGAGTTTGTCTCTCTCTCTCTGCTAAACTTTTTCAAATCGTGATTGTCTTTTAATCTATTCTCAACAAGCAACAGACTGCCAAGTATACTAAAGGTACTCAATGAATGTGCATTGAATGGATAAATACTGGGTTATTCTTCACAGGAAAATAGCTTTAGATCACAAAAAGCAAATGGTTTTATGGATCAATAGTTTATATAAATTTAATTAGCATAGCTTTTCTTCTTTGTTCTCCATTAATCCCAGACATAAAAGAACACTATTTTAGGACCAAAAAGTATCATATCGTAATATCCACTTCAAAATATTTCAATATTTTAAAATTCAGATGTATTAATAAAGTTGATAAATTACTTTGCCCTTGTTCTATAATATAATAAGAGGAACAGTTTGGGTCCTACAGACAGAAACTGGCATTAGAACTAAGATTGTCCATTACTGATTCTCATAGAAAATATACATGCTCATAACACCACACAAATTAGAATAGGCAGTTAACAGTGAACTGAATGCCCATGCAAAAATTCAGTTATTCACCATGGAAAAATTAAAACACTATCCTGGGGCAAATACTTTTCTACAAAGTCAACACTAACTGTTCATCAAATTCATTTAGTTACCTAGAATTCATCCTCTCTATAATGATTCCTAGAAACAGTAGTCATAGCAGTAGTGAAAACAAATATTTAAAATAGAAATGAAAGTGATGATAATCATAGTAAACATAACATTTATGTACATTTATTATATGCAATATCTCATTTATTGCTCACAATAAACATAAAAACTAGCAATGATTATATTCCACTTTACAAATGAGAAACGTAGAATCTAACATGCTCAGAGTTAAGCAATATGCCCAGATTTCATGTTCTCCAACATTTGATATAACGTTTAAAAATCAGCTATACCAAGGAAATATTACTTAAGTGTTTCTGCATAAAGTAATTGGTAATATTTGCTATGAAAAATTGTTAAATGAAAAGCATCTCCACCATGCCATACATACTAGAATTTAATTCTTAAATCCTACATACATGTTTTAATTTAATCATGTGAAAAGGCTTCTTAGTAAGATAACGCAGAACACTGCATTTTCTATACAAAATATGAGAAAATTTATAAAACCTCATTACCAAATATGCATACAGGACAAGTCCTCTGCCAGTTCACTTTTAAAATCAAGCCCACTTTTATTTTTAAGATTGCATAAGAATAAAGCATTTTTTAAAAATACATATTCCCATAATATAAACAAGCATAGATGTTACCTGTTGTGTATGCTTTTGTGTTTCATCCAGAGCAAATTCTACTTCTTTTGAGGGTGTTAAAGAAGCAAGATTTCCACTAAGACTATAGCAATAAAGTTTTGCCTTGTCATAATTTTCTCTGCTAGAATTGATTCTAAGACAAGCATCCCCAATATGACTCTATCCTTCTCCACAAAGATGAGCTAGTCAAGAAAAGAAAATTGTATCTTATTTTTCAGTTATTGTAAAATTCTAAATATAACTTCTATATTTCTTTTTATTATTTAAAAAATAAAACATTTAAACAACATAACATCCCAACCAAAATCTTTCTAATAGTTTGGTGGAAAATAACAACAAAAAAATCCTAACTTTTTCTGTAATTACTAAACTTAAGCACATGGCATAATGGTTACATCACTTGACTCCCACATAGTTGACAGTGGTTCAAGATCTGGACCCAATGGCTTGAATCATGCCGGACGCATATGCATGCATGCTTGAAATCCAAGAGGAGAATGGAGGAGGAGAGACTGCAGCGTGATCATTCCTACTGGGGGTGATTTCTTGCTTTCTGTCTCTGTCTCTCCAGTGAGCACATGCCTCCTATAACAAAAATCTCTCGAAAGAAAAGAAAAGAAAAAAGAAAAGAAAAGAAAAGAAAAGAAAAGAAAAGAAAAGAAAAGAAAAGAAAAGAAAAGAAAAGAAAAGAAAAGAAAAAAAGAAAAGAAAAGAAAAGAAAAAAGAAAAGAAAAGAAAAGAAAAGAAAAGAAAAGAAAAGAAAAGAAAAGAAAAAAGAAAAGAGGAAAGGAAAAGAAAGGAAAGGAAAGGAAAGGAAAGGAAAGGAAAGGAAAGGAGAAAGAAAAAAAGAAAAGAAGAGAAGAGAAAAGAAGAGAAGAGAAAAGAAGAGAAGAGAAAGATAACCTATGGTCTACAGTATCTGTTAAAATGTGTTTGCTGATGGCTGTTTTCTGAATAAAGTAGTATACTGGTATACAGTATCTCAATAACTAAATCGCTCCTATTTTTATATACCAAGGTCCATTCTACATAAGACAAGACCTTTTTAATAGAAAAACAACCAGAACATAGCAAGAGCAATTTCCAAGTTATTTGTGTAAGTGAGTCTAACTGACCTCCAAATGTAACTCCAATAACCCAGGTGTACTATGTGGATTTAGGCTGAATTCTCTGATTCTTTAATGTAAGTTCAGGTAGAAAAGTCTCATTACATTTATGTTTAGTAAACAAGCTATATATTCTGCTTTTTAATGTTTATTTTTACATACCTATTCAGGTTTTTCTAAAGTTTAAACATACTATTCAGTAATAGCAGTTTTTCCGTATCATTTAATTTGAACTTTAAATAGCTCCTATTTTCTAAAACATAGGTTTACTCATTTATTGCATCATGCTTTTTATGTACATGAATGCAGTGTTTTGTTATTACTCTGATCTATAAAGTTAGAATGCATTTTTGTTCCATATCACATTAAACACAGTAGTGCCTCTAGTCTTATATAAAAGGCCTGAGATAAATCATCGCAACCCTTAGGAATTGTTCTAAAACAGTGCTCAATTTTTTAAAAATTTGGTCCTTAACTCTTAAAAATTATTGAGGGCTACACATTTTCATATCTATTTATTTAGGCCATATTAAAATTAATCACTTAAATTATATAGTTATCCATTTAAAGTAATTTAAAATTCCATCACAATGCATTATTCCAGCTGCTGGGATGTCTTGTCCCTTTATGCTATAAAAACCGGCCTGAAAGGGGCTGGCAGGTGGAGTGGTGGTTAAAGGTGCTGGATGCCCACATAGCTGACCATGGTTCTAGTCCCAGAACTGGTGGCTTGCTTTCTCTCGTTTTCTCGCTTTCTCTCTCTCTCTCTGGACAAATTTGAAAAAATAATAACAACAAGTGGAAATAAATAAATACATAGTAAACAACAACAAAACAGTCCTGAAGGAAATGTATTTGCAAATTCCTTCTCCAAGAAAAAGTAGCTAACAGTTCAAGTTAGGCCCCCTGATCAAAAGAAATGGAAGGATTTAATGTGCGGCATTCAATAGCCAGAGTGATTGGAGAGAAAACAAATAAAGCAAAATGTTAATAGCAGGATGCAGTCTGTGCTGATTGGGTGTCCTCTATATAATCCTTCTCACTTTTCCTATGTTGGATATTTTTCATAGTAAAATATTGGAGGCAAAAATACAATTTAACATGAATAGCATATTTTATTTTAAAAAATTACAGTCTCCAATCAAAATGCAAACATTTTTATCACAGCATGGTGGGGCAGTGATTAAAAAGTACAATGATCTTCTGGGATGACCATATGAGAGGCTTCTGAGTTCATGTCCAGAGCCCTCTCTCAGTGTGCTAGGGCTGGCTGAGGCTGGGGGTGGTTACAACATCAGGATTCTGCTGGGGGTGCTGTCTTTGTCTTCCCTTCCCTGTCTTTCTTGAACGTGGGAGAAAGAAAAGAACTTAAAAGAACATGAAATTTATTTTCTAAAATAAAGCAAAGTAGGCATTTTTTTCAATTTTTACAAATCTCACGTCTGGCTTAATGTAAGGCAACTTAATTCTCATATCTGCTTCTTCATCCAGTCTGTTGGGTTGTCGGAGAAGTCATGATGCATTTTTGCATAAAAAACAGAAAAAATGTTACAACTTTTCTAACAAAACAACATTTGGGATAGCATATATCTTGTGGTATTTAGAAAACTTCATGGTGAAACAATAATAGAATAAGAATTTTTGTTCTTTTAGGAGAGATATTTTTGCTATAGGGTGCATGCATGAGACAGAGAAATAGAAAGAGAGAAAGTAAGAAATCACCCTCCCAGGGGGATGGCCATTCTCCTCCATTCTCCTCTCAGGATCTTGGGAATGATCACACACATGCCCAACATGAATTTTTTTTTTTTGAGAGGAGTTTTGCTATAGGGCGCATGCGCTCTCCAGACAGACAGAGAGAGACAGAGAGATAGAAAGCGAGAAATCACCCCCCAGGGGGAATGGCCATGCCACAATCCTTTCTCCTCCATTCTCCTCTCAGGATCTTGGGCATGCACGCACACGCACCCGCATGAGTTTTAAGCTACCGGGTCCAGGACGCGAACTGTGGTCGGCTACATGGGAGTCCAGCGACATATCCATTACACTAACTGCTGGTCCTGCCCAACATGAATTTTAAGCCACAGGATCCAGAACTTGAACCTTGGTAGACTACCTGAGAGTCCAGTGACATAACCATTAGGCCATCTGCTGGTCCCAGAATAAGAATTTAAAAACCAAATACTTTCAGATCCACCAGTAGCATAGTAGAATAAAGCACTTTCCTACAAAAAATGGGGCCTGATCACACTGCAATCTCCCCTTCTCCACTTCCTCATCCCGGCAGGATTTGGGGCACACACGCCTGGCATGTTTTTCAAGCCACCACTGCTGGGCTTCAATCTCAGTCAATCATGTGGGATCTGGCTTTCCATGCACTGTCCTCACCTGCTGAGCTATGGGGTTGGCCCTTTTAAAGATACAATTTTTTTTAATGACTAGTTATCTAATTAAGTCAACAGTACAGCAAACACAAGAAATCATGAATATCTTTTTTTTTTCCCAGAGGTTTTTCGCTATAGGGCGCGTGCGCTCGCCAGACAGACAGACAGAGACAGAGAGATAGAAAGAGAGAAATCATCCCCCAGGGGGGATGGTCACGCCGCAATCCCTTCTCCTCCATTCTCCTCTCGGGATCTTGGGCATGCACGCACACGTGCACGGCGTGAGTTTAAGCTGCCGGGTCTGGGACTTGAACCGTGGTCAACTACATGAGAGTCCAGCAACATAGCCATTATGCTAACTGCTGGTCCCCCAAGAAATCATGAATATCTTAAGAGAACTGGAAACAAATACACAATTATTAAACTTTTCTTATAGAAATAATGATTACACTTTAATAGTAGTATTTGCTATTGCTTTAATTTTAGAAAATGTTATACTCTTACCACATATAATTTTCTATAACAATATTCATATGCATACCAAATTTTAAAACCTACCTGGTAAAGCCTGGCACTGTTATTGTCACTGATCCCACTGGCAATTCAAGTTTAGTTAGCAGCTTTTACAAGTGGTAAATTTGTTACAAATCTGTTCATTTCTCACATGATATTTGGTATAGTTTCTAATAGACTAGAAAAGTAAAAGATAAACCATGTTATTTTTCACCTTCATACAATGACTCTTAAATGTCACTGCATTTTTAAACCCCTGATAAACTTTAAAATACAGATTTCTAATCCCAAATCGAATTCTACTGAATTATAATCTCTCTTATTCCATTAGTTTGCTAAATTAAATTAAACTGAGCCTAAAACCGCTGTATATAGTAAACAACAGCCCAATTTAAGAATACAAGGGAACTTCAAAAAGTTCATGGAGGGACCAGCAGTTGTCGTAATGGCTATGTCACTGGACTCCCATGTAGTCAACTGCAGTTCAAGTTTCAGATCCGGTGGTTTAAACTCACTCTGGGCATGTGTGTGTGTGCATACCCAAGATTACGAGAGGAGAATGAAGGAGAAAGGATTGTGGCATGGCCATCCCTCCAGGAGGTGATTTCTCACTTTCTGTCTCTCTATCTCTCTCTGTCTTCCTGGTGAGTGCATGCACTCTATAGCAAAAACCGTTCCAAAAAAAAAAAATAATCATGGAAAACTAAAGAATGAGTTTATTTTGGCACAAAAAATTTTTAATTTCCTTCATAGTTTTTAAAAATATTTATTTTCAGGGCTGGCAGGTGGAGTGGTGATTAAGGGCCCTAGACTCCCACATGGCCAACCACAGTTAGAGTCCTGGACGTACTGGCTTGCTTTCTCACTCCCCCTCATCCCCTTTTTCTCTTGCTCTGTCCCTCTCTGGTCAAATTAAAAAATAAGTAAATTTTAAAAAGTTAAATACAATATAAAAAAACATTCATTTTCCATGAATTTTCTGGTTATCCCTCATACATTCTTACAAGTAACTGAGTTTCAGCCAGTCTGAGAAGTCATGTTTCAGTCAACCACAGACTACCAAATGACCAAACTATGTACTTATAAAGCAAACGCCTATTGCACTGTGACCAAATATGGCAAATGTTAAGCTGTAATCAGTCATATTCTTTCTGTATTATCACTTCGTTTCTCTGTCTATAAATACTTTCTGCCACATTGCTGAAAGGAGCTCTCTAAGTCTCTCCTGGCTCACAGTGTTAACTGATTCATGAATCCTTCTTTGCTCAATTAAATTATGTTCATTTGTCCAGAGGTTTCTTTTTAACAAGTTAAACCATTGTTCTTGTAATTGCTCTAAGTGCTTATTGAAAAACAGTGTGTACAAATTACACACTATGAAACAAAACTAATGAAAACTTCCCAGTAAATTTGAAAACAGGCTCCTAATTCAATAAGTAAAAGCCTATGCACAAAATCATTCCCCTCAGTAATGACATGAAATGATTCTAGCTTTAACAAAATGATGATACAAACCACATGAAGAATAAATGATAAGTAGTAAAATATTTAAAAGATACTTTCATGTATTTGTTACCTTCCCTTTGTTGAAGCTACAAAGAACCTGTAAAGTTACATTTTTTTTTCAACCCTACTGTATGACCTAATTATATTTCAATTAATTCTGGCACTGAAAGAATCAAGTCTATAGATCAAAGAAGAAAAAAAAAAGCAAGCATTATAGAAATTTTGGCAGTATTTCGTGGTATTACTTACATATACCCAGGTTCAGATAGTATATGCCAATAGAACATGTATAAAAGCTAAAGGGTTCAATCTAATGAGTCAATAGTTAGAATTTGCCTCCACTTTAAGTTTCAAATAGTGTTTTAGAATCGAATCATAAAACAAATATTTTTAAATACTACTGGCTAATGGAGAATATTTTTGGATGATACAATCAACATTTTTCATTTAGTTTCACATTCCCTATTCTTTATATTTCACTCTGCTATCTTGAAAAACAAGTAGTTATGTCAGTTGATTAAAATTTCAGAAAGAGTAATGTATACTCTATTTAGCTGAATGTAGCGCAGTTTAAGTTTTACTTAAGCCACTTCCTGACAAAATCATTTTTAAGCCTACCAAATAATGCTTTAAAATTTCTTTCAGTTTCCTGATATCTTCTAAAAACGTGGATGTTTTTATACCACTCACTTAAGAGCTTAACTTTGGCCACTTTTAGTCCATTTAATCTACCATAAAATATTATTTATAAATTTTCAGTAGTCCTTCATCTAAAGTAAAGTTTTAACACTATAGATAGTTTTAGCTAGGTAATTATTTGTTGTAGAAGGTCTGTTATTAATATCGTAGTATGGTGAGCAGCATCCTTAGCCTCTACCTGCTAGCTGCCAGTAGTAGCCCCAGAGTTGTAATAACCAAAAATGTCACCATATAATGCCAAATGTCCTCTGCAAGACAAAAATCTCATTCAATTGAAAAACACTAACATAAAACCAGTAAAAAGTAAACTACTACTGGGACCAGCAGTTAGTGTAATGGCTATGTCGCTGGACTCCCACGTAGTCGACCGCAGTTCGCGTCCCGGACCCGGTGGCTTAAAACTCATGCTGGGCGCATGTACGTGCATGCCCAAGATCCAGAGAGGAGAATGGAGGAGAAGGGATTGCGGCATGGCCATTCCCCGTGGGGGGTGATTTCTCGCTTTCTGTCTCTCTGTCTCTCTCTGTCTGGTGAGCGCACACACCCTATAGCAAAAACCTCTCCAAAAAATAAATAAATAAAAAAGTAAACTACTACTATCAACACCCCAGATAAAACCTGCATACAAAACGTGTAAGCAAAACATTTATATCATACTACTATGAATGCATATCTGACAGAAATCCCATAGAAATTATTTCAATACCTACCTACTTCCATCAGCACACACACCCACACACCACTTGTAGTCATTTTTTGAAATTCAGTTTCTAAAAATATTCTTAGTCTTTTCCATGAAAAGCAAAGGTTACTGGATCCAAAATGAAAACTAGACTGACAAACTTGAGCAAGAAACTGCAGACTCACTTTACAATGTAACAAGAAGTGAATGAGTCCCTACATAATTTCTGAATGTCATGGCGTGGGTGTTTTAGGGGCTGTGCTATTAACTAGTAAGCTAATTATTCTAAAGCAGCAATGTTAAGTATGTCACCATTTAGTCAAATATACTAACCACACTGCAGTTACTGTTTGCTGAAATGCATTTCTTGTCACCACTGACACCCATTTGTATGGCAGTACAGCTGGCACAATCTGCATATCTATAACATCTGTCATCAGGAGCAGCTATAACACAAATGAGAGATGGAACATATCAAGACGAAAAAGCAAACATCATACTTCTTACCTCACAAATTTACATCTATTTAAGAATCACTAAGAGAGACCAGCAGTTAACATAGTGGCTATGTCGCTGGACTCTCACGTAGTCAATCGCAGTTCAAGTCCTGGACCCAGTGGCTTAAACTCGCACCGGGCGCATGTGCGTGTGTGCCCAAGATCCTGAGAGGAGAATGGAGGGGAAGGGGTTGTGGTGTGGCCATTCCCCCTGGGGGGTGATTTCTCACTTTCTATCTCTCTGTCTCTCTCTGTCTTTCTGGTGAGTGCACTAGCCCTATAGCAAAAAAAACTCTCAAAAAAAAAAAAAAAGAATCACTGAAGTTTTAACCAAAAAAGACACTGAATATCAAAATAAGGTATTTTTCAAATAAAAGTGTTTATACAGATTTGAAATTCACATCATAAATGATAACATTTATGAAAGACCCTTCTCTTTATGGATTCAACTTCTACATTTTTATATTTTAACTCATCTTTTTCTCTGTACTTCTCTATTTCAAAAAAGGTGACTTTAAAAAGGTGACTTTTCAGTCACCTTTTCTAGCAGTTACATTAAAAATGTGACTGCCCACTTCTATCCTTAACAGTATAGAAAGGTTACTCCTACATGTAAGGATGGTTACCGTTAAAATTTTCAAAATATACACCTTCACTTTCTACCAACGTCCAGGTATTATTTGTAACTTCCTTTCCTGTCACCCCCAAGAATGCCATTAGCCATACATCCTTATGGTTAGAGATGCAGTATTATACTTTCTGGCTTACTGTCAACTTTTGGATATGTGTGTTGGTATGAAGAAGGCATACATGTGTGCATGTGTGTTTCTAATCACCCTAGATTGTTAAAGTATATCCTTCAGCAATTTTTTTTCAAAGAGGGGGTATAAGAAATAAACTCTGGATTCTTCAACATTAAAAAAAAAAAAAAAAAAAAAACCTGTGATTTACCTTTAAACTCAAATGCCAATATGCCTGGATATAGGATTCTAGGTTTAAAGCCTTTTTCCTACAGAACTCCCAAAATACTGCTCCAGTGGCTTCTAACATCCAGTTTGTCCAGTGGTAAGTCTGTTGTCAATCTAATTCTTGTTGCTTTGTAGGCTATGATTGTCCTGTCTTTGGAAGCTTTTATTATTTTCTCTTTATCAATGGAATTCAAAATTTTCACCAAATGTGTGGGTCTCTCTACATCAATCTTACTGGGTACTCAGTAAGCACTGACAGTATCGAGCCTTGACTACTTCTGTAGCTCTGAGAAGTTATCTTTAGTTATTTCCTTAATCATATCCTCTGCTCCATTCTCTTTATTATCTTTTTCTGGAACTTCTAGATCTATCTTCTTTATCTCTTAAGCTTTCTCATTTATTATCTCTTTGGTCAGATATATCTATCCTCTGAGAATTAATTCAACCTTATGGACTGTTCATTCTTTCCTCCAGTAGGTCCATTTTACCACTCAGATCATCTACTAAATTTTTATTCTGCAAGACTTCTGGATGGTGATTTTTTTGTATTTCTGATTTCTTCTAGTATCTCTTTGATGATATTAATCACACTTCTTCTAAAGTGTTTTTCTGTGTCCTATTTTAAGTTTGCTTCATTGTATATTAGCTCTTCTGTTTGAAGAGTTTTGTGTTCCTCTTCCTCTGTTTTTCTTAAAATATCAGCAACTCCTAATGAAATACTCAAATATGTAAGTGAAAACATTTTATAATTATCATCGAAAACAATCTCTGAGCCATCACTGGTGAGTTCCTCAACTTCATGCTTTTTATCTACTACATGACCCTGAGAAATTGAGTCCCTCACCTCCAGCCCTAAGGTCTCTTCTCTCTCTTCTTTTTCCTCTATTTCTGAGTTCTCTTCTCCATCTTCTTCCTCTTCCTCCTCTAGTCCTGAGACCTATTCTCCCTCTTCTTCCTGCTCCTCCAGCCCTGAGGAAACTTCCTCCATGTCTTCCACCTCTGAGGCCTCATCTTCCTCCAGGTTAGGTTTTTGTTTTGTTTTGTTTTGTTTTCATGCTGAAGACTATTCTTTCTGGGTCTTCCCCTTGCTTAGCAACTTTTACTTCTTTAATAAAAGAGAAAACCCAAGCCATCACTTGCCATTCCTCCAACTCCATGCATGGAGTCTGTTAGCACTTTTCCCACTTTTTCTTTAATTCACATCTTCTTTCTCCATAATTTCTTTCTTAAGTTTGGGAAGTGCATCTTTCAGTAATTTTTTTCATAACAGATTTTTGGCTGATGAATTTTCTGAGGCTTTTTATGTCTAAAAATGTCTTTATTTCACTATCACATGTAAATGCCAACTTGGCATAGAAATGTAGGTTCAAAATCATTTTCTCTCAGAAAATTGAATACCTTACGCCACTGCTTACTAATATCCAGTGTTACTAACGAGAAATCTGCTCCTAGCGTCAGTACTGCTCCTTCATTGAGTAAGGCTTTTTCCTCTCTGGAGGCTTTTGAAATTTTCACTTCATTCTTGAGGTTCCTAAATTTATTTTACTTTTCCTGTGTCTTTTACCAGTTTACCCTCACCACTATGTTTGTCTAATTTTCTACTGAGCTCATGTATTACTCTTTTAAAGGTTAAACACTCAATATCATCAGCTACTTTAGAGTTTTGTCCTTCTATTTTCTCAGCCAACCCTGTTTGTTTTGTTTGTGTTTTGAGAGAGGTGGGTTTTTTTTTGTTTGTTTGTTTGTTTTTGTTTTGTTTCGTTTTGTTTTTGCTATAGGGCACATGCGCTCGCCAGATAGATAGAGAGAGACAGAGAGATAGAAAGTGAGAAATCACCCCCAGGGAGGATGACCACACCACAATCCCTTCTCCTCCATTCTCCTCTCAGGATCTTGGGCACGCACGCACATGCGCCCGGCATGAGTTTTAAGCCACCAGGTCCGGAACGTGAACCACGGTAGACTACATGGGAGTCCAACAACATAGCCATTACGCTAACTGCTGGTCCCGCCAACCCTGTTTTAAGTGAAGCTACATCTTTTATTTGTTGTTCCTCTTTCCTGCTATTGCTATTCTCCGTACTTTTCAAATCAGGTATTATATTTTCTGCTCTTAAAATCTCGTTTAGGTCATTTTTAAGAGTTCCCTTATTTCCTCAAACACCATGTCCTGGATTTCCATCAAACCTTAAACTTTTTTTTAATAACTGCTGGTATGTTTTCACATATTAAGTCCAATATTGGGACTATCTCTTCAACAGTACCCATTGAGCCCTTCTAATCAATACAAGTGATACTTCCCTGTTTCTTCATGAATCTAGCAATCTTTGTACAGGACATTGTGGCTATGTTGTTAACCTGAATTTTGTCTCTTTCCTGAAGAATAACTTCTGTTCTTGTAGGCCTACTAGGTTCCAAAAATTCAAGGTTCTTAAAACATGTCCATCAGAAAGACGAGCTCGCGGGAACCA
>NW_006205526.1:56670-58879 GCF_000334495.1 Tupaia belangeri chinensis
ATAAAAATAAAAAAATTAAAAAAAAAAAGATGAGCTCACTGCACAGCAACTTTTGCTGCACTGTGTCTCAGTGCCTAGGAAAGATAGGCTTCCACCTGGAAAGCCAATCTGTGGAGAGGAAGGAAGTGGTACTTAACCAAAGGAGGGAATTGACAGATTCAAGAGCTCTCCTGAAGGTTCTTCCCCTCCTCTTGTGGATTTCTAGGCCCAAAATAAGTTTTCTAATATGAAGTCAACATTCTAGTTTAATTGAGTTTTGCAGGATTTTAGATATCTTCTAACCTCATCTTAATTATGCAATCCATCAGGATCCTAGAGTCATTTTAAATTACATTTGAATAAAAGAATCTATAGGTATTTACTGACCAAAATGTGTTATTATACATCCAAAAGAAAACATCAAAACAAGTACTCATTATTTATCACTCTTTTATAAAGGTATTTAAATACTTAAGTGAATATGGATTAGCAAAAGAATTGAAAATACATTTGCTAATTATAGCATCAAAAACCTATAAAAGCCTTCACCTACAACAATGATTTTATTCCACATAGGCCAACATTAACTGGTAATTTTCTATAAGTCTAATTTACTTATGAACATTTTATAAGGAATATAAAATTAAAACATTGCTCATCAAATTATAGTAATATATTTGACTTCATAATATAATATGGCAATAATGCAGGAAAAAATACTGAGTGAAGAATAAATTATTTCATTTTATTTCTCTGAAGCCCAAAGTATTTCTTTGAAATGACATATATGGAAACATTTTAAACATATTGCAAAATAAGTCATTGTCAGGACCATGCAGACAACATAGGCTGGTAAAGAGGCTGCCTCCCATGCTTAAGGCAAGGCCTGGGCTGGAAGAAACTGCGAGCAAGTTCAGCAGTTTGTGAGCCCTAACTCTCCATTGTGTTGTTGCACTGGCCTGCACTCAATTTCTCTGCCATGAGCTTTACTGACGGTACCCCATAAGGGCAAAATAACACCCCCAGCCTTACTATAACTTTACGATAAAGCCAGTTAGTGATCCTGAAGGAATGCAGTTTCCTAAGACACAGCAAGGGTCAGGAAGTTTGAGACTCACTCCACCTGCCTGGAAAATGTCAATAAACTTCTCCTACTGGGGATTATATAGATAACATTAGAAAAGTTTGAGTTAAAGGAAAGCTACTAAATTGGTGAAATGACTTCAGTAGCTGGGGGAGGCTTAAGGACTCATCCGTGAGACACTGTTACCCCAAACAAAGACCATGAGTCACCTTTGATCTCAGGACAAGGGAAGATAGCCCTTCCCCAAGCTACAGCCATTGTATAGAACAGCATATGAAGGGTCCCAAGTACACAGTAACTTTTAGGTCAGTCATTAAGCTGCTCACAAGACCACATTCCTTTCCCATATAAGCAATAGGCTCACCCCCTTAGCTGTAAATTACCCCAAAAGAAATATAGATATTTCACTTTAGTATATATTAACTGTGTCTTTACTTAACAAGACAAGATTTCTATCTAGGCCTTTGTAACTGGCAATGCTGTCACCCTGGCCCGGGACTGAAGTTATCAAGCTGACCTAGGACTGAAGTTACCAAGCCTCCTGCAAGCCCCCTCTTCAAAAGACCCTTCCTGGCAATCAAGATCTAAGAAGAAAGTGCACCAGACAGACTCCTTCGTTCTGAGAACTGTGTTTGGCTTCACCTAATCAAACAGAACAGTGCATTATGTTTTATGATTATTGTTTTCATACTTTGTATACCCTGTTTCTTAGAGTAAATCTTTTACTTACTTACTTACTCACCCATCCTACTCCTGTAAAACTCCTTCAATAATAAATACGTATGTCTCCTAGCCATCAGGGCTGCAGTCTTGAGCTGGCTCTGGCTGTAGTCAGCTAAGAACATGCTAAAGAGTAATAAGGTCTCAGTCTAATTGTTTCTATTCACCCATGTCACCTTCCTGTGTACCCACCCTGGCTGGAGCAGGGCCTCCGACATGTCATATGTATGACCATGTTAAATCTATCTTATATATGTATATATTTTGCTATACATATAATGTATACAAATTTAAAACTAAAAGTAACCAGTAAATACATTAAATTATTAGAAACTGCTAAATTCAAACATCAGAATTCCTAACTAGTAAATTCTAATTTTTAATGTCTAAAAGCTACTAAGGTCATTCCAATAAACAGAAGGCATT
>NW_006205526.1:59351-80499 GCF_000334495.1 Tupaia belangeri chinensis
CTGCCAGAAAGTTAGAAATATACTTACCTGTTTTCGATGGGCACTTAGCTCTATGAATATTATTGGTACTACCAGATTCCCAAGATTCACAATAGTTTTTATTCCAAACACATTTTATCCCTGGACCAGCATTTTTACAAAGTTCTTCATCTCTGAAAGCCTTGCAATTTGCAGGCTTGTATACAAGGGTATCATTAAGAAGTACATTAGAAAATTCCCCAAATACATACATAAAACAAAGAAACAATCTTATAGAAACAATATTAATAGCCTCTATCTAATTAATTATTTTTAAATGAACATAAATTTAAATATTTGTTTTAGTGGGATTTCTTTGAGATTTTTTTTTTATATAGGATGTGTGTGTTCGCCTGAGGCACAGAGAGAGACAGAGACAGAAAGCAAGAAATCACCATCCAGCGGAGATGGCCATACTGCAATCCCTTCTTCTTGGGATTTTTTGTACAACATGCACCTGCACCCAGCATGAGTTTTAAGTTGCCAGGTCCAGGATTCAAACCATGGTCTACTACAAGGGATGTAGCAAGGTAACTATTATGCAATCTGGTGGTCTCTTAGTGTTTATTTTTAAATATTTGTGACTTCACAGTTATTTAAAATGATATATTAACACAATATAGTGCAAAAATACCCAATGAATTACTATGACTTTTACAAATCCCTCCAAATAAAATGTGAACTATTCTATAAATCTTAATGCATTAAGAAAACATTAAGGGGCCAACACATGGCACGGTGGTTAGGATGCTAGACTTCCACATGGATAACCATGGCTCAAGTCTTGAACCCAGAGGCTTGAAAATCTTGCTGGGTATGTGTGTGTGCATGGCCAAAAATCCAAGAAGTTAATGAAAGAGAAGGGATTGTGGCATGGCCATACCCCTTAGGGGTGGTTTCACACTTTCCATCTCTTTGTCTCTCTCCAGTGAGTACACACGCCCTGTGGCAAACCCTACAAAAAAGAAAATTAAGTGTTAAAAAACACGTTTATCACTAATGCATGAATAAAGGAACAAGGATTACACAGAATTCTTTGAGCAAGAAAATAACTACTGCTATAATGAGGTAGGAAGTATTTCTTTAAGAAATAGATATTAGCAAGGCCAGCAGATGGCGTAATGATTATGTAAGTGGACTTCCATGCAGTTGACTGTGGTTCAGGTCCTGAACCTGGTGTCTTAAAACTCAAGCGAAGCATGTGTGCAAGCATGTCCAAAATCCTGAGGGGAGAATGGAGGAAAAAGGATTGCAGCATGGCCATCCCCCTTGGGGGATGATTTCTCACTTTCTCTCAGTCTCTCTCTGGCTCTCCAGTGAGCGTGCACACCTATAACAAAAATCTCTCTCAAAAAATGATATCAGCTATATATGAATAAAATGTACTTTAGAATTTCTATTTACAATTATAATTTTAGAATAAAGGCATAGAATTTAGAAATTAACACATAGAGTTTATACTGCTTATCTCTTTTTAAAAATTAAGAGTAAAATAAAGAAAAGGTTTTCAAAATTTCAACACGAATAGAGGACCTAAACAAAACAAAACAAAACTTAAATCTAGTGACAAAAAAAATTTGACATGCCTTCAAACCACATAAATTTTATTTTTAGATATATTATTAATATAAAGGGAAATGGTCAAAAAATGATTTGACAGTAACTTTGTTTTTGTTTGTTTGTTTTTTGTAGAGGTGTTTTAGGGTGCATGTGCTTGCTGTGGAGAAAGAGGAAAAGACAGTGAGAGGGAAAGTAAGAAATTACCCCGACATACACCAGGAGGTATGACCATGCCACAATCCTTTCTCCTCCATTCTCCTCCTAAGATCGTGAGCACACATGCACACATACCAGCAAGAGTTTCAAGCCAGTGAGTCCAATACTCGAAACACAGCAGGTCGTATGAAAACCCGGCAATGTAACTACTATTCCATCTGTTGGCCCCACAATAGTAACTCTTATTATAAAAAAAAAAAAAAAAAAGCAAAATAAAAATTAACCAGGGGCTAGCAGGTATGTGGTGGTTAAAGAGCTAGATTCCCACAAGGTCAACTGTGATTTGAGTTCTGGAACAGGCAGTTTGAAACTCACGCCAAGAACATGTGCAAACATGACCAAAATGCCAGGTGAGGGAAGAGAAAGGATTGAGGCATGGCCATCCTTCATGGGGGCTGATTTCTCACTTTCCCTCTCTCTGTTTCTCTTTGGCTAGAGAACACACCCTATGTCAAAAAATCTAAAAATTAAAATAAATACCTTTTTTTAAAATCCCATTTTAACAGATAAGCTGTAGAGATTTTATTTCACGTTGAATTTTATTTATTACTATTTGAAAGCCAATTGATATTTCACATAGTTTGTGGCTAAAAAAGTCATTTTATGGGAATAGTGGAAAAGTTTTACACAATGACAAGGTGGTAATAAAATGAATTTATAGAAATGTCATTCTGAATTACAAATTTGAAATTAATGAATTAGCTACAATTATTTTTTGTCTCTCAAGTCCAAACTACCAAATTTTGCTGCAGAAATAGAACAATTATATTAACTTACAGGGAAAAGACAACTTGATCATCTGCTCTAATTTCTCACTGGATATAAGGATATTAAACAGATTAGTCAGAAATCACATATTTTGGGACCAGCAGATGGCATAATAGTTATGTCACTGGACTCCCACATAGTTGACCATGGTTCGACTCCATGACCCAACCCCTTAAAACTCATGCTTGGGCACGTGTGCATGCGTGCATGCCCGAGACCCCAAGACGAGAAAGGAGGAGAAGCGATTGCGGCATGGCCATCCTCCCCAATGGGTGATTTCTCATTTCTGTCTCTCTGACTCTCCAGAGATGCATGTACTCTATAGCAAAAATCTCTCTTAAAAAAAAAGAAATCACATATTTAGTTAATGACAGAACTAAAATGCAAATCTAATTCTCATTTTTCTTGTTTTCCTTGATAGAAATTTAGGGCTAGTCACTTTAGCATTTCAGTTCTCTTTTCGAAGGAGGGCTTATTCATTATTTGATCTACAGAAGAAGGAAGGAAAGTAGAATGATTTAAAAAGGTAGCTGAAGTTTGGTCTCATCATCTTTTTTCGGCTACTCCACTACGCCATTACACACACATACACACACACACACACACACACATACACACACAATTAAACAAGAAAAAAATAAAGGATATGGTTAACAAGCCAAAATGTATTCCACTCTAGAGTAAGAGTATATTAAATCCAATGTTGTTAAGTGCCAATGTAACTTTGAAAACAAATAACAGAATATGTGGTAAGTATAACTGATATCTCAGACCCTTTAAAAACTGAGAATGAGCTTTTGCCCGTTAATTACTACTGCAGAGTGTCCAAATCTGTTGCCATCTCTATGGTTTTGGTAATATTTTCCATTCATCACAAGCTATGAAAAAGAAAACAGAAAAACAAAAATTTAAATAACAGAATAAATTAAGAGGCTAAGTCTATAGCCTGCTCTTTCTTTGGGGCAGCCAGATCCTACATGGCCAACCTGCACAGCTCATATCCCAGACTGGGTGGCTTGACAAACATGCAAGGCATGTGTGCATATGTGCCTAAGATCTGTATGGGGTGGATGAAATGCAGGAGAGGGATTGCTGACATTCTCCATGGTGGGGCCTTTCTCTCTCTCTTTCTCTCTCTCTTTCTCTCATGAGCAGATGTGCCCTTTAACAAGATTAAACAAGAAAAATAATAAAGATAAATTGTATAAAATAATCACTGCCAAAATAAAGAAATAATAGTTAAAATCAGGAAGCAAAATAATTACTTCCATTAATTTACCTTGATCTACAATGCAGCATTATTACTCAACTAGCATTATTCATTAAATAAAAATAAATTATGTGAAAATTCCCACAAATAAATTTAATTATATGCAAAAAGTAAAATTAAATAACTGAAATTAAGTGCACTTTTCATTCTAATATAATTTCAATAACACATTTTTATCAACTATACCAAATTAAATATATAAAAACTCAAGAAAGTCAATATAGGACACACCTTTTTTAGAAAGTTAAATACTAAATCATATATTACATGCATCCATACAAAAGCAAATGGTATATATAAAATTCACTGAAAGAATGTCTGAAAATACAACCATTATAATAAAACATTTAAATCACTTTAACATTTTAATATTTCAAAAGTATAGTTTAAATTTCCTATTGAGGACAATGATTTCAGTTGCAAAAATCCTATATAAAAATAAATAATAAATAATTCATGAACCATATAAAAACTATAAAAGGAAAATAGTTAAGAAAAATCTGTATCATTTCAATATAACTTCAAAAAGTATACATATAAACTAACATAGATTTTTGAGATTTCTAATAATTCAGTATTGTGCGATGAGAAACATTCTCAGGATGATGTTTTAGATTTCATCTTCTTAGATAAGTCATATCTAGAGGCAGGCCCTGGTATTTAATAAAAACTCACAAATCTAAACCAAAACAGATTTTGAATGTAGCATAGAAGCATTAAGAAACAAGAAAACAGCCTAAAATACAGTTAGTTGTATAAGTTAAAGGTGTAATGAATTACTTGTTCTCTTGCTTAAGTACTTATGACTATAACACCATTAATAAAATAAATTTGGTTTTAATTCAATATTCTTACTATTTAAGATAAAGGAAATTGTAAAAACAAAAATCACACTTTAGAACTTGAAGCTGGAAAACTGAGAACAATAAAATCCATCTTGAGTTGTATTTCCGAGAAAAAGGTATGTGAGTGTGCTTGACAGAGAGACAGAAACAGAATGAATTAATTATCCCCCAGAGGGAATGGCCACATCACAATCCCCCCTCCATTCTCCTCTGGGGATCTTGGGCATGCACACACACGGGCCAGTGTGAGTTTTACGTTGCCAGGTCTGGGACTCAAACCATGCATGACTACGAGGGAGTCCAGGAGGTAACCATTGTACTATCTGCCAGTCCCCAGAAAAGAGTATCTTTCAGTTTACACAATCTTTCTCTTTAGTTCACAGAGTATATTGTCCATTTCCAAAGGAGAGAGTACAAAGTTTCAAAAACCAAACTTAACTTTATTTAACCCAGTATTTTCTCAAGGTCTTATCCACAGAAGCACTGTACACATAATACCTATTAACATACCCAAGGGGCAATGCTCTGGAAGATCATATTTTAGGTAGTACTATTTTACACATGAAGCTTTAAGATTTCAATTTGAATCAAACAATTGTTTGAAAATCAAACAATTTTACATGTTCGAGTTGTTTTTTGAGTTGGTGTTTTAAATGTATATTAAATACATGTAGTACTTAAAACTTCCAAGGTGCTTTCATCTATTGATACATTAAACAGTCTTTAGAATAGTGAAGGTGATAGAAAAAAATTATTTACATGTTAGAGTTGGTTTTTGTTTGTTTTTTGAGTTGGTGTTTTAAATGTATATTAAATACATGTAGTACTTAAAACTTCCAAGGTGCTTTCATCTATTGATACATTAAACAGTCTTTAGAATAGTGAAGGTGATAGAAAAAAATTATATTTTATATTACAAATATAGAATTAGACTTGCAGGATGTTAAGCAATTTGTGTAAGTTATCTTTGATTATTTTTGTTTTTCATAACCTAGGCTTATGACTGATATCATAAAAGTGTACTGATAGGGTTCTAAAATATTACTCCTATTTGGAAAGGAAGGGTGACCTGTAAAGGACAAAGCCTTTGATAAAGAAAGTAAAGGAATGTTGTCTCAGTTGATACATTAAGGCAGGCAGATTTCAACTGTTCCACCTAACTCGAATACACACACACACACACACACACATGCATGTTCACAGCAGTATTATGCACAATAGTCAATGGATAGAAACGACCCAAATAAGCATCCATTAACAAATGAATAAACAACTCGTGGTATACACATGATGAAATAGTATTCAGTCAGTCATAAAGAGAAATGATGTACTGATAGATGGTACATCAGAGATAAACCACAAAAATATTACACTAAGTGGAAGAAGCCAGACGAGAAGAGACCACATGTTACATAATTCTATTTATAAGAAATTGCTAAGTATATAGAAACAGCAAGCAGATTGGCAGTTGCCAGGGACAAGAGTGAGAAAGGAATGGGAAGTGATTGTTTAATGCTTATGGTGTTTCCTGTTGGGATGCTGAAAATGTTTCAGAGCTGAATAAAAGTAGTGGTAGCATGAAACTATATAGATGCTAAATGTCACTGACTTATTCACTGTAAAGTCGTTGATCCTATGTGAATTTAACCCCAGTTAAAAGTTAAAAAGTACCTAAGAGATAAACTGCACATCTAAGTGAAATTAAAAGATGCTAGAAGCTTGTCAATACTGTGAAATAATCAGTGAGATCTAACTAATCAGATGATCACTTATCTACTGATCAAATTACACAGCTAACATAAATGAGTAAAAACTCAAAACACAGGGACAGCAGGTGACATAGTGGTTAAGGTGCTGAACTCCCACTTGGTCAACTGTGGTTCAAGTGCCAGACCCTATGACTTGCTTTCTCACTTTCCCTCTTGCACCCTCTCTCTGGTGAGTGCATGAGCCCTGGAGAAAATTTAAAAATAATAATAATGACAGATAAAATTAAATAAATAATTCTTTGAGGTGGTGGGAACTCAAAACACAGAAGCACTTGGCTTCCAATATTATTCACATTAGTAAGTTTCTTCCTAATAAGGCAATGTCTGCTTGCATAATAAAAAATGAACATCTCAAATGCTAGGGAGCTATCTTCCAAATGTTCTTCATGTTACTTTTTTATAATATTATGTCCAGAAAAATAGGATCAAAAGTAAAAGATGAATTAGTTTGAATGTTTCAGTCTACAGAAAAGAAACTGAAAACACATTAACTATTCTTAACTAAGAATGGGACAAAAATATATGAACTTTAGGTTAACAGATATTTATGTAAAACCTAGGATAAAGGATCATTACTATTTACTTAAGTAATTCAAGAAAGATGTAATTAAGATTAAATTATACAATGGCATTATGAATATAAAGTTGGTAAGTCTGAGTTCCAACCCTATAGGAATAACAATAGTATATGATACATGTTAAAACTGACATACAAAGAGTACTACAGAAACCCAAAGAAGAAAAGCATATAGTTGCTTCTCATAGTTAGAGAAATATTTTTTTGGGCCCAGCCATGGTGGCACAGACAGTAGGGTGCTGCTATGCAGTACTGGAGCCATATGGAAAGGCCTAGGGTTGGATCTTAGACAAGACTGGAAGGCTTGGGGGGATCACAGTGTGCAAACCCTGTCAGGTGACCCTGACCCTCTTGTTCTCCCACATGTGATAAATAAACTTTAAAAATATGTATTTTTTTAATTACCATAATGAGACCAGCAGATGGCATAATGGTTACATCACTGGACTCCCACATAATCAACTATAGTTCTAGTACCAGACCTGGCGGCTTAAAACTCACACTGGGCACATGCAGGTACATGACCAAAAACCCGAGAGGAGAATGGAGAAGGAATTATGGCATGACCATCCCCCTGTGGGGTGATTTTTCTCTCTCTCTCTTTCTCTCTCTTTCTCTCTCTTTCTCTCTATTTCTCTCTATTTCTCCAGCAAGCAAACATGCCCTATAGCAAAAATCTCTCTAGCAAAAAAACAATTACTATAACAATGTATTTAAATTATCTAAAGAATTCATAAAATCCTTTAATCTCTTTAAATGGATAAAGATCCTCATATAAATGGCCATGTCCTTTTATCTAATAAAAGTAATATGCTATATGTTTATAAATGCTGTATAATATTCACTTCTAAAAACAACCCTGAGAAGTAAATATTCTTGTCACCATGTTGTAGTTAGAAGTTGAGCACCTTCTTCAAGATCAATAAATGGGGAAGTCAGTAATCAGAACCAGATTTTCTTAACTACTATATATACTGCCTCCACATACTATCAACATATATTTTTGATAAACACTGATTTCATGAAAATTTTTAAAATTCTGGTTTTTAAAAGTACACAATTCCCTGAAAAAAGAAAAAAAGAAAAAAAGAAAAACAAAACAAAACAAAAAACTTGGACTATAGTAATAAAAACTTAATTACAAATTAGGGAAATTAATTTAGACAAAAGATAATAAAATCCACTTCTTGGGGCTGGCAGGTGGTGTGGTAGTTAAGAGCACTAGACTCCCATATGGCCAACCATGGTTCAAGTCCCAGACATGGTGACTTGCCTTCTCACTTTCTTTCTTTCTCTCTCTCTCTCTCTCCCCCCTCACCCCATCCTTCTCTGATCAAATTTTAAAAATAAATAAATATAAATAAATAAATAGTTAAAGAAATAAAAAAGAAAGGAAAAAAAACACTTCTACTTCTAGAAGATTTTTTTTGCCTTTAATGTATATAGTAGTAGAAAGTAAAACTTATTACTAACTGCAAGACACCACCCTCAATTTTACTAAAAGGTTTTTTAGTTATATATAACATTTGTGGTAGATACTGTTGCTGTTCAACCAATACTCTAGTACTCTTTTCTAGCACAAAGTAGAATTATATTCCCATATTCTCTACAAGTTGAACATGCTGGTGAAATTCAAGCCTATGTGACACTTTATTTCTGGATGAAACCATGTAATTACCAATGAAAAAATGAAGTCCATGTCCTCTGTTAGATTGCGTGACTAAGTGATGACAGTTACTAAGTGATAACAACCTGCCCTGACAACCAACAACAGACACGTATCATGAGTGCGAAGTACATTTTTATTTGGTGTTCATCTTCTGAAGTTAGGATTTGTGTGGAAGATGTGGATATGTGTTGACCAAATCATTATTCAAGGAAGGATTTGCTATGCTTTTAGTTAGGCTGTCAATGAATTATCATCAGTTGCAAGCTACTTCAAAAATTACTTCAGGAACAGTGGCTCACTTCACTCAAGGTCACACCATTCTAAGAATAACCCATGTGCAAAGGCTGATAACAAAAATGAGGGTATAAAGGCCTGATCGTTTCAGTCCAACCTGGAATAACTCTGACCAACAATATTACCTCCAGAGATCCTTGAGGAGTTGACAAAGGTTATCTGTTCAGCATCACAGCTCAACTTTTCTCTTCGTCCAATTCTTTTTTTTCTCCCACCTCTTTCAAATACATCAATTTTAATGAATTTAAAGAACTATACTGCATCTCAGAGTCTGCTTCTCAGAAAATCCAAAGTATGATTGGTGTAACAGGAGAAAGCAAAAAATAAGAGGGGGCCAGTTAATGGTGAAGACGACTGGATGCCACACAACCAACTATGCAGTTTGAGTCCTAAGTCCCAGCACTGAGCTTCTTGAAAAGCATTCCAGGCTGCATGTGCATGCCCAAAATCCCCAAAAGGAAGGATAAATGGAGGAAAAGGGATGGCAGTGTGACCACTTACCATGGAAGAGGGTAGTGCTTTCTCACTTTTCCCTCTCTCGTACTTCCTCTGGTGAGCAAGTGCACAGACCATGGCCCACATTCTCATATCAGAAGCAGTGTTGCTGTGAGCAGAATGAAGACTAAAAGAAGTTCAAGAAAGAAGTGACAAGAAAAAAGAAGTGGTAGTAAATAAGTGCTAGGAAAATACATGATAGAAGTAATGTTCAGGAAAAGTTTCAGACAGACTCTATTACTTAATAAGTAGTGAGTGACTGGCAATCTCACACCTAGCAGATGGCTGCTGCACCACCCTGTACCACTCAAGGGATGGCCCAGCTTGTGAAGTCCACAACCTCTTGACACATTCTGGAATACACTCCTAGAAGAGATAATAACTGGGGAATGTTCTGGAGAAATAAAGACAGCATTGCAGAGGAGGAAACAAAATCTGGTGTGGAGATGTTATTTTAATGTGTGCTTTGTCCAGGTCATAAGAAGAATAGATTCTGAATTACATTCCTCTTTTCTCTTTCTTAAAGAAAAAAAAAATTAAAAAAAGAAAGAAAGGAAAGGAAAGGAAGAAAGAATGGAGAAATAAGAGGAACTAAATCTTATTTTAGATTTCTGAGCATCAGGTATGAAACATTAAAATGAACTATCGAAGAAATAGGTCAATCTGAGAAGTTGTGATTGGTGATGGCAGTGTCACTTCCCTGCCCTGATGAAGGGGGCACCTTCAACCCTGGCAGCAAATGCTCTCTTTTTCCATGGGTGTTACATCTAAGAAGCAAGCTTTACTGGGAGGAAGGAAAAAGCCCTACCTCTATTCCACATCTGCTGGTTCTCTCCTGATTTGCTCCCAGTGGTCTGAGAAGGCTGCTCCTAGATCGCTGAGAGTAGATAGGAAAACTGAATCTAGTGTAGCCTTGACTTCCTGGCTTTTCTGAGAGACTGGTGTTAGAAATATCAAGTTAGTCCTTATTTTATTCTTAAAGAAAAATTAGGTGGAGTACCAAAAACACCCTGGAAATGAGCTCACTGAGGACAGACGGTAGCACAGCAGTAAAGTGCAAAGTTCTGAAAGCTAATCCCACATGGGAAGGTTCCTAATTCAAGTCTGCAGACCTCCTAAGTATGTCAGGTATATGATGATCCAGCTGGCTGAAGACTGGGGTGTAGATCGTGTTGTCAAGACCCAGTTGGGGGTGATTTTTCTCTCTTGTTCACAAAATTAATTAATAAATGTGTGTACACACACACACACACACACACACACACACACAGCAGTAGGGCCAGTTGGTAGCATGGTGGTTACGGCATTGGATCCCACGTGACTGATTCTACAGTCTGAGTCCCAGACCTGGCAGCTTAAAAAACATGCCAAAAATCCTGAGAAGAATGGAGGAGAAGGGATTGTAGCATGGCCATCCCCACTAGGGGATGAGTTCTCATTTTCCCTCTCTCTGTGGCAAGCGTAAGTGCCCTTTGGCAAAAAATATAATAAATAAATAAATAAAATACTAGAATTACATGTCTACTGCTTAGCCCAGTTGAACTCTACTTAAAGATAATGAAAGTCTAAGAAGACTAGGGCATCTCCTTAATGTTATGTAAAGAGGATACCAATTACAGGTCTACCAATTAAGCAAAGTATGCCACTCCAAGGTTAAGACCCTGAAGAAAAGACTAGATCCATAACAGATGAAGTAGGAATATTTGAGGCAATGCCCCTGAAAATCACCTGAATCTTTGGAAGTGGTCTACTCCACTGCCCTAAAAGAAGGTACTCTGCCTTTGATAGAACACAATGCAGAAGCTTCTCTCCAGAGATATTCTACCCAGCTTAAAATTTGCTCACACTTCCCCTACTGACCGCTGGGCATATAAATTGGGTTATATAGCAACATAACTCATCCAAATATATGCTGGCACTGCTAAGAAATGAGAATTAAAGAGATTAAACTCCAAAAGATCTGTGAGACCTAGACAACAAGCACTGGGGAAGGAGAGATGAAAGAGGGGAGTTTGATCAGGGGAGCCATAACTTTATTACTAAATTAGAGAGAGTTTATTGATTTGCAATCTCCCAAAGCTGCAAAAGATGCCAAGAGGTGGCATGGACCTGGGATGACTCCTAGAAACATGGAAAAACATAGCCCATGGTAAGGTCAAAATAACAGAGTTGTCATAATAAACAGTGAAGACAGATAATAAAAAACTAAAAATGTGAGCGTGATGGAGTACATATACAATGTAATACCAGAAAACCCGCGAGGTCATTCTATTTTTGTAAATGGCCAAAGGGTAAGCCATCTACCAAAACATGAAGAATGTGATGACAGGAGAGACAAAAGCAGCACTACAATCTGGTGGTCACCTTCACAGGCCAAAGCTGATGGCAAAAGGCACTAACAGATCTAAGCTCAATGATGGAAACAATAGAATACAGGACAGCTGGTGACACTTAACAATCAGAATCCAATGCAAGTAGAGGCAATTACTATAATAAGCAGCAAGGTTGAAATATCAGTCGAGAAGACTGACCTATAGAGAATTATAGAGATATTTAAGAAACAGCATCTCTAGAAGCAAAATAGATGAGCAACCAACGAGAGTATTACACAATTTATTTTAACAGTATAAACTAAGCTTGGATGATCATGAAGCTGATGAGAGATGCTGCAATAAAAATTCACAACTCATTGCTCAATTTCTGGACTTGAGCCTTTTCTAAAATCCAAACTGATACATTTAAAATGTTCAATCCCAGGAGGATGGACCATGAAAAACCACAGAAAAGTGTGTATGATTTAATTACTAGTTTTTCCTCAAAAACACCCATACTAACTTTATTGACTTACTGTAGCTTATGAGAAAAGGCAACACAGACATTTCAAGAACAGTTGAACACAGGGTCTGGGGTACCACTGACACATGGAGATTTGAAGTATCATCATATCCTCTCTTTATAGTACTTTTATGGGAGTGTAAAAATAATTGAAATCCTGAACAAGGTCTAGCTTAAAATGGGTCCACTGGGTCACAGACTCACCCACAGATCCTGTGTTCAGTCCCTAAATGAATAAGTGGAATAAACACACTTGGCAAATGGAACAACTCCTACCGTATTTGGTCTTGGTTATCACAATGACCATATAATATGGACTATATAATACATTTTAAAATAACATTAAATTCTAAAGAATAGGTGGTATAAATTCATATCATCATATAGGATCAGTGGAGAAGTCAATTGGATATCTTGCACAATACTGCATTGTTCTGCTACAGTAATGACATCACACTAATTGAGCCAGAGAAGCAAGAATACTAATACAATGAAGGCCTTAAGACACATAATTCTTCAACATGTAGAAGATAAAACCTACAAAACTTCAGAGACCTTCTATATTAGTAAAATATTTAGGGCTCCAGTGGTCATGAATATTCTGAGACATTGCATTTGAATTAAAAGATCAATAATTACATCTTGCAACTTGCACTAAATACAAGGAAGCGAACCATCTGGTAGGCCTTTCTGAGTTCTGAAAATAATATTCCACTCGTAGGAATAGTACTCCAGCCCATATACTAGAAGACATTAACTGCCAGCTCTGAATCGTTGTCAGGGCAAAACAGCCTGCTGTAGGTTCATCCAATACTGCAAGCAACCCTGCAGTTAGGACCATTTCATCCAGAAGTACTTACAGTCATTGGCAGTGTCACTGTGGGAAAATGTAGCATATGGAATTAATGGCAAGCCCCACTGAAAGAATCACAATTCAGACTCCATGCACATGCTAAGGCCATCTGCAATGTTAAATTACACACCTCTACCTCTGCCATGCTGTTGGGCCCTAATAGACTTAAAATGCCTGACCATAAGTAATCAAGTGACTCTCTCTTATGAACTGGCTCTGTCACCAATGAGAACATAAAATGAATGTAGCACCCAAGATCAACCATGGGCACAAGCAATCTGCATAAACAGGTAGGTCAGACCCCCTGTCATCAACCTCCTTCATCTTACAGTTATGGCCATAAAGAGAATCGTCTATGCCCAGATAATAAGAGAAGGAAAATGCAAATATGCTTTCTTAATATATCGGCACAAATCAAATGCCTTAAAGCTCAATACTAAATTAATATAATTTGTTTACATGTAGTCTGTTCCATTCTTACATTGTAAAATCTCTTACATTATTAATCTGACTACAATCTAAAATTATGTTTCTTGCCAAGAAGAAAATATATTTCTCGGGCACTCAGGTCATCACTTCATAAATAGTTCAAAGCTAGACAAATTAAAGCAAATTCCAGTTACTGACATCATGAAAACTGACATATATACCATTCTATACCAAGAGAAAGGACACAGAGAATAAAGACCGAAGTAAGATATAATATCTGGAATAGAGATTTAAAGAAAACAACCTATGATAGAAGATACTAAACATTAGTTTAAAAATCAAATACTCAGGAGCAATAGATGGCATAATGATTACATTCCTGCCCACATGATCTACCACAGTTCGAGTCCCAGACCCAGATGTTTGAAACTCATGCTGGGTGAGAATAACTAATTATCTAACCTCCAGAAAATTAAAAATAAGTATAAAAATGAAGAGCAAATATGCTGGAGTGTTCAAAAAATTAAATCATTAGGTATCTTAATTTGAATACACTTGTTATGAAATTCTATGCCTTACAAAAGTGTATCTAGCACATGAAGGGTCTTTGAAAAGTTCATGGAGAGGGACCAACAGATGGCATATGTTACATCACTGGACTCTCACTTAGTTGACCATGGTTCAAGTTCCAGCCCCGGCAGATGTAAACTCACACCAGGCAAGTGTACATACATGCTCAAAACCTCAAGGGGAGAATGGAGGAAAAGGGACTGCGGCATGGCCATCCCCCTTGCAAGGTGATTTCTTGTTTTCTATCTCTCTGTCTTTCTCAGTCTCTCTGGCAAGCACACCTGCCCTATAGCAAAAATTTCTCTTAAAAACAAAAAAAGTTCATGGAGGAGTCAGCAGGTGGTGTGGTAGTTAAGGTGTTGGACTCCCACATAGCTGACACTGTTTCTAGTCCTGGGCCTGGCAGTTTGAAAAACATGGCAGGCACATGTGCACACATGCCCAAAATCAAGAGGAGAGTGGAGGAGAAGGAACTGCCAAGATGGCCGTCGAGCCTGGGGAGTGATTTCTCACCTTCCACCTCACTATCTCTGTCTCTCTGGGGAATGCACAACCCCTTTAAAAACAGTTTACAGAAAATATGTATTATAAAAATCATGTCAATTTCAAAACTTTTTGTACCAAGGTAAATACACTTTAATTCCATTTCCCATGAACTCTTTGAAGTCTCCTCATCTATCTACACATATATATTAATCTACAAGGTTGTAAAAAATCATATATGTTATTCCTCATTAACTAGTTAGGCAATATTTTAAGGGTACATTAAACTATAACTCCATTGTATTGTAGAATGCTTAAGCATAGACACAACTATAAATCATAAATTAAAACTATTTTTTCTGGGACCAGCAGATGGCATAGTGATTACGTCGCTGGACTCCCATATAGTTGACTGTATGGAGACTTAAAACACGCCCGGCACATGAGTACCCAAAATTTCAAGAGAATAGAGGAGAAGGAATTGTGGTATGGCCATCTTCCTTGGGGGATGATTTTTTGCTTTTTGTCTCTCTGTCTCTTTCCATCTCTCTGGTGAGCACACATGCCCTATAGCAAAAATCTCTCTTAAGAATAATTGTATTACTTCTTTGAATACCAAATTCCTTTTCAGTTTTTACTGATTTTGTATTTAAATAATCACCAATCAATAATTAATGTAATAATTCAAACCCTCATGTTTAGCAAATTTATTTTTAAGTTCCATTATTAGTTTAACCTGATTAGATATTGAATTCACTGTCCCACTTTCTATGAGATATATTTCTTATACAAGTCCTATTCCCCAACCAATTCTAAAATGCAATAATTCAGGAAATTACATTTGCATGTTTCCATTATCTCCTATTTTATTTCTGAGGAAAAAATATGATTGGTAACTGTTTTTTTCATTTTGTTTTAGAATTCTATCTTGGGCTGACTTCATGGTCAGCTGGTTAATTAAGGAAGCTACATCCCACATGGCCAACCATGTGGTTTGGGTCCCAGGTCCAGTGGCAAGAAAATCATGCTAGGCACACATGTATACATGCCCAAAGGCCTGAAAGGAGGAGAAATATGGAGGAGAAGGTACTGTAGAGGGACCCTCCCGATGAAGGGGATCCATTCTACTCTCTCTCTTTCTCTGAGAAGTGCACAGACACTCTACAAAAATTAATAAATAAACAGAATTATTCGGTTGTTGGAAAAGTCATGATGCATTTTTGCATAGAAAAACACAGAGAAAAAGTCACGATTTTTCCAACAACCCAATATACCTGAATTCTGAATAGAAGTATATATTTAACAGAATTATATTTTTCATCTTGAAAAAGGTGTCTTAAGGGCTTTCTGGAAGCAATAATAATACCAGTAACAATAACTAAAATATTAATCAAGTTTTAAGATTCTAAAATCTCACTTCAAGCTAGATCTAGAAACCCAAATACTGGGACAGGCAGATGGTGTAATGGTTACATTGCTGAACTTCCATGTAGACAACCATGGTTCAAGTCCCAGACCCAGCAACTTACACTTATACTAGGTACATGAGCATGCCCAAAATCCCTAGAGGAGAATGGAAGAGAAGAGATTGCAACATAGCCATTCCCCAGGGGTGTTCTCACTCTCTGTCTCTTTGTCTTTCTCTGTTTCTCCAGTGAGCACATATGCCCTATAGCAAAAATCTCTCTTAAAAAAAAAAAAAAGAAAAAAAGAAACTTGAATACTAAGTAATATGTCATACTATATGTGATAGTCAATTCGGTCTTATTCTCTAGTCCTGGCCCTGTTATTGTACATCTATCAGTTTTTTTTAAAATATGGATATCTACTGCCTAATCCCAAATAATCTAATTATATAGTCTGATTTCTTTTTTTCTCAACAATCTTCAAAGGAAATGCCAAGGTATAGCCATATTTAAAAATTGCTAGCATAGGCCTTCTACTTCTACTATACATATACAATAAGAACGGTGAACAGGGATATATGTTCAAAGATTAATGATATTCACTGTATAAAATTTATTGTGGCAGTAAGGTTGAAAGAATACATTTTACAGCAATGAAAAGTTAAGATTGACACAAACATTCCTATTGGTTTAAACATCATAAAACACAAAGCAATCAGTTAATTCTTCAAATGCATTCCAGATAAACATGCCCAAAATGTCCTAGTGTACCAAACAGAAGAAAAAATATATATATTTTTTCTAATACATCTATTTTCTGACCCAGCAATAGTGATGCAGATGGTAGGGAGCTACTACCGGACACTGAAGCCACATGGTAGGCCCAAGTTTGGATACTCGATCAATCTGAACACAGTGGATGCACACACACGCACCTATCCTGGCAGTCTGGGAAGCTAGGAAGGGAGGATCACAGCATGATAAGACCTTTCTTCTGTCTCTGTCTCTTTGTCTCTATCTCTATACAAATAAGGAAAACTAATATTTTGAGTCATTTTCTGAAGTATGAAAAATACTTTCTCCCACGGAAATAGTCTAACAGTTAATGCTGTAAATCCAGGAGGATAAATACAAATTCTTTGGGAGAACTTTATTAGGAACATACACATAATAAAATGAAATAAAACACAACACTTCTACCCTATGTTAGTTATATGGTTACCATTGTTTAATTTGTCAACATTAGCAAAGGAAAAAATCCTGTTAAAATATAAACCTGTAATATGTTATTCTTCCCCCAGTCTGAATGAGTGCTTGAAAAAATTGACATTGATATTTACTTTTATCTTCCCACAGCATTAAAAATTAAACATATATGTTTGGTCTTTTTTTTTTCTTTTTTTTTTTTTGCCAAAATTAAGAGTATACAATGGACCCAACCAATAAGCATGGAGCAGTTTAGGCAGCAATGCTACAAGTTTCAGGGGAGGAACAAACCTCTGTTTATCTCAATAAACTTTTTTAATCCATAAAACCTGAAATCTCATAATCTTCAACAATATGGAAGTAATAAAAATAAATCCCCAATATGTCAGCTACC
Organism: Tupaia belangeri chinensis; assembly: GCF_000334495.1. Taxonomy (NCBI): domain Eukaryota; kingdom Metazoa; phylum Chordata; class Mammalia; order Scandentia; family Tupaiidae; genus Tupaia; species Tupaia belangeri. Next base: position 77,009 of record NW_006205526.1, read on the forward strand.
CAATAGTTCAATCTCAAATTTTTCATCTAAGTATGGACATTATATGAAAGCTCCAGAAGAATCTTTTGCATAAGGCTTACCTTATGGATTTTTACCAGTAACAACAAGATTCTACACTTTTCCTAGGATTTTAATGAACCAACAAACAGACAAACATTCATCTGCCTTCAGAGAAATAGGTTCACTGTCTCATGACTGTAGCCAAAACAGTATGTTGAAAGCCTCAGCCTGGCAATGACAGATCACTGTCAAAATCACTTGCCAACCTAGATTCAGTACTTTATTCAACTCATTTTTCTGGATCTCAGACACTACTGTATGAGCCTCCCATAAACTGGACCATCCCATACTTATTATGAGTCATCATTTTCAATTATTATTTCAAAAATATTTAATTATTTAAGATCTAATGATTAATCATAGGCTAAGGGTCATAGCTTAGAGTTTAAAAGCATGCTTAACTTTATTGCTAGGGTTTTCCTTCCAAATAAACTGAAAGGATAAAGATCGAAGAGTTATTCATAGTCATCATTTTCTTTATATGCTACTACTAGAAACAATAAATCAAAACAGGCTGTGTGCTTTTATGATGTTTAAAAGCGGAATTATACTTAACATCTATGAAATGTGTTTTGTCATTTTTACTTATCAAAATCCTTCCTAATAGCTTTGAATTTGGTTTATTACTTTATTTACACCATTGGCAGGTGCTCTTAATTATCTTTAAATATATTTTAAATGTTAGCTTATTTTTACTTATAATATGACACAAAGAGAAGCAGTGTTTTCACTATAAGGTCTACTGGATAGCTAAAATTATCTGTTCAATAAATATATGTATATAAACATACAGAAACTAACAGGACTATAGATAGCAAAATTAGTATTAAGGGAATTATATAAATACACTGTATTTCTGGTTCTCTGGAAAAAGATTCTTCAGTTGCTTCCATCTCTTCATTTGTTCAAAGTTCCTTCCATTTTGTCTCAAAATCTTTCTTACTTCTACTTTCTCTATATTCTTTCCTCTAATTCTATCAGATTTCTATATTTGGTGTGTTTAGGACTTTATTTTTGTTCATTCCTACTAAATCTAAAATGCTTTTATTTCCATTTGCAATTTACAGAATTTGACAGTACTCCATATCTACCTAATATTAAAGCACAGTAACAAACACAATATAGTACTCACATCGAGATATAATATACAAAAAGGTTAAAAAAGACATTCAAACCTAGATTTCTCTATTCCCCTGTCTTCACTACTAACTCGCCCCAGTACTTTTGTTTTCCTGATCCTAGGCTATTACAATGCTGAAACTAAAAGATTTTGATTCATAACCTAACACTAAATTTCTCTCTTAAAATATTATTTATACATGTTGTAAATTAATGTACAGGAGAATCTCTAAATAGAAAATTTCTGATATATCCTACTTTGTACAGTCGTAACAGATACATACCTATGTCATATGCAAGGAAATCGGCAGAAAAACATTTTGCACCATTACTCAAAGAAGTGTCATTATGGGTATTTCTTCCAAAAAATAAGCATAGCTCCATTGATAAGAACAGCTGAATGAAGGTATCTGGCAAATCCACTTTCTTTCAAAATAGTCCTACACAATAAAATTTTAAAATGTATTACAAAAGATAAAGAGACTTCCTTGATTTTTCATTTATTATAGAAAGGGTCCAATTTACATAAAGAATTTTCCCTAGAATTGAAAACAAACAAACAAACAAAAAACCAAACTTTTAAACATCTTACAAATGACATCTAAACTTCAATATTTAAAAAACTATTCTGCCTAAGACCTTTGTGCATCCCCACCCATGCTCCTCTCTTGACTTCAGGTTGGTTTCGTGGAACTTTAAGACAAGCTTGCAACCCCTCCACACCCCACCTGCAAACCAGATCGAGCCAGCCAGCAGTTCTGGACAACAGGCTGCCTGTGGCTGCACGCCCCTACCACCCACCCAGGACCCATCACTCATCCTCTGGCCCTTCCCCACTTGCCTTTGGACTCTCTGAATTTTACTGTTTTGAATAGTGTATAGCATGCATTGCACGCAGCGTGAATTTTTGTTTTTCTTTTTGTTTTTCTTTGTTCTTGTAGTGTTGCTTATTAGGTCAGTTGGAGGCTCACCACTTCTTAGAACCAGGGAGGACTTTGGGTTACCCAGGACCAGTGACAACAGTACCTGGTACTGTTGAGCAACAGGTAGGCCAATCATAAAAGAAATAATTAATGTTCTAATCCTGTACAACTTTTAACACTCAGAGATACCTTAAATATATTAGGAAGCAACATATAGATCACTTGATAACTAAGAACAATGGCAGAGGCTCAAGAAGTACGAGCAACCAACGAAAGGCTTCTTCCTCAAGGGAAATCATCAAGCCTATATCACCCACAGTCAATACAATAGACATCGTGGACATGTCTGATAAGGAATTCAGAATATTTGTTGTGATCAAACTAACTGAGATGGAAGAGAAAAGAGACAAGGAGCTCCAGGAGGTGAGGAAGTCCTTTCATGATTTGAAAAAAGAAATAGATACCTTAAACAAGAGCCTGATGGAACTTCTAGGGTTGAAAAATGTGATACAGGAAAACAAAACTTCCCTTGAAAATATTAAAAGTAGCTTAGATAAGGCAGAAGATAGAATCTCTAATGTAAAAGACAAAACATCTGACCTAGAAAAAAGTATCAAGAAGATTGAGAAAACAACCATGAAAATGAGGATAATATACGAGGAATACTGGATATCATTAAGTACCCCAACATCCAGATAATTGGTATCCCAGAAGAGGAAAAACATAATAAGGGCCTAGATAATTTATTCCATGAAATCCTGGAAGAAAACTTTCCAAATCTAGAAAGACATTCAAATATCCAGACCCAAGAAATACATAGGACCCCGAGTAGAATCAACCGGAAAAGATCCTCTCCAAGGCACATCATAGCCAGATTGGAAAAACAATAGATAAAGACAAGATACTAAAGTTGGCAAGAGGGAAATGTCAAGTTACTTACAAATTCTCACCCCATCAGGCTAACATCAGATCTCTTAGTGGAAACAATGCAGGCAAGGAAATAATGGGGAAATATAGTCAAAGTGTTGAATGAAAAACAATTTCAATCAAGAATACTATATCCTGCAAGATTATCTTTCATATAGGAAAAAAAGATAAAAACATTCTTGGATAAACAAAATTTGAAGGAATTTACCAACTGCAGACCAGCTCTTCAAGAGGTTCTGAAAGGAGTACTATACCAGGAAAACTAAAACGACAGAAAGACAGTTATACAAGAACAAAAAGCAACCAAGAAAATGGCTCCCTTAACAATAGGATCAGATATGGAAAGATCGATAATTACATTCAATGTCAATGGATTAAATTCCCCAATTAAGAAACACAGACTGGTCAAATGGAAAAAAAAAATCAGAAATCCTCTATCTGTTGCTTACAAGAAACTCACCT